>NC_139717.1:32992660-32997660 GCF_964188405.1 Protomyctophum parallelum
GCACTGAACAGATGCTCAGCGCCTCGTCACATTTGCTGGAAGTTTCTAGCATATCTTAAATATGCTGCACACAATTTAAAACAAATGCTACTAATCAGAAAATAAAACGCTTTTGTTTCACATGTTCATGATTAGTGGCAATAGAATCTAGGGCCAATCTAGGGCCCAGCTGGCGGCCCACAGGCCAAATACTCGCCCTGGGGAACTTTCTTGTGGCCCCTGGAACACAGTCCATATTCCATTATGTAAAAATAAATGTTGGTTGTACAATAACAAAGACCAGTTGCCTGTGGGATATATATATATATATATAGCTAAAACCTGTTAACAGTTAATTAACAGATAATCTATAATACTACTACTGTTTAGAATGGGGTCCCAAATGAACACTGATTGGACTACATTTGTGGTCACAAAACTGCTACAGGAACCCAGTAATTAATATTGGTAAACATAATCTTTGGTGAGTAAATGAAAGAGACCATCTGCTAATCTACTACTGTAGATATGCTGTGCTGTGTGTCATATGGTGCGTGTACAATTTCCTCATTCATCGTCTGTCTGTTTTTGTCTGGAGCTAATCTAACTCCAGACTGATCAGCGCAACAATTCTTGTGCACACTGCCAGTAGCTAGCTAATTTATTACTCCACTAATTCAATTTCGACATGTTTTACATGTTAGAGAGAGATAGAGGGGGAGGGGAGAAAGTGAAAGTAATAGAGAGAGAGCGAGAGAAAGAGAGGGACCACAGGGGGCTGAGGGATACACGTTACTAGAATAATTCATTAGCTGTCCAGCACTTCACCACTCTGTAAGACTGAAAACTCAGTTACAGTCATTCACTTTCAGAGCTTGGCCAGTTATTGTAACGAATTAGTAAAAACTTTCTCACAAATTATTCTCTCTCGCCCTGAAAAACATGAACCTTTCTATTCGCTTTTGGAGTGATTCATGATTGTAATTTTGAATTGTTTGTAAAGTAAATTTGTCTGTGATTTAATCAAATCCAAATCCTCCCATGTCTATATCCCCATCACTGCTGACTCGTACTGTTGATCTCAGGGAGGATGTAGTGGACAACCACTTGTCTCCTCCCAAGTGGCCTCCCACACACAAACATGGCAAATCGTGTTCTTTGGAACGCCTGGCCAAGTCTGATGCACCATGAGATGCTTTGGTATTTTAAAAATCACACACGTGTGAACTGAGTGGTGCAATTCCCCCCCCCCCCTCTCTCTCTCTCTCTCTCTATCTCTCTCTCTCATTAGAGTCACTACCTCTCTCACTCTCTCTCATTAGAGTCACTACCCCTCTCACTGTTTCTGGCGCCCCCTACTACTATTTTTAAGTCACATACTCATGCTCACACACACAGACACACAGACACACAAACACGTACGAGGACATTGCAAGCTGGTTGTAGGAGTGGTTGCACCACTCAAAAACTGTTGATACCATTCTGTGTATCAACACACCAGTATTCACCAATGTGTAGTCACTCTCAACCTGGCATTCCCTTTTTCAGCACAATATACGGTAGGCAAATATTGTCCAAAATTATCCATATATAAATTGAAAGTGTGAGTGTTGACTCTACTATATGAGCGGATGATTCATTCAATTGAACAGATCCATGCTAGGCTTTATAGATGTTCTCCATGGAGCAGGCCATGGGGCTTAGCCTGGCTAATAAGCCAGACTCTGGCTTATTAGCCAGGCTACATGGGGCTGTCCATCTGTCCCCATCTAAAATATACATCGCTGCCTCAGGGCCCCAGGGCCCTCTGCATGGGGGACTGGCCTCAGGGCCCTCTGCATGGGGGACTGGCCCCAGGGCCCTCTGCATGGGGGACTGGCCTCAGGGCCCTCTGCATGGGGGACTGGCCTCAGGGCTCCAGGGCCCTCTGCATGGGGGACTGGCCTCAGGGCTCCAGGGCCCTCTGCATGGGGGACTGGCCTCAGGGCTCCAGGGCCCTCTGCATGGGGGACTGGCCTCAGGGCTCCAGGGCCCTCTGCATGGGGGACTGGCCTCAGGGCCCTCTGCATGGGGGACTGGCCTCAGGGCTCCAGGGCCCTCTGCATGGGGGACTGGCCTCAGGGCCCTCTGCATGGGGGACTGGCCTCAGGGCTCCAGGGCCCTCTGCATGGGGGACTGGCCTCAGGGCTCCAGGGCCCTCTGCATGGGGGACTGGCCTCAGGGCTCCAGGGCCCTCTGCATGGGGGACTGGCCTCAGGGCTCCAGGGCCCTCTGCATGGGGGACTTAGCCTGGGTAAACCCACTCCCCCTTGCTGGACAACATTTCATTCTGCCAGGAGGGGTGAGTCTGGCTAAATGGTAACACAAAGTCCTTAAGATTGTATCAGCTTTGGTACGAGCCAATCCGCGACCGAGCTCAGGGCTCTGTGATTGACTGCGCACGTTGGCCAATCAGGAACGATTTGAGCAGTTGATGACGTGTGAACTCCTCGACTCATTCACAACAACAAACATGGGAATGAGGAAGTAGGAACGGAACGCGTTTAGATGACGCCTCTTGTTTTGATATACGCTGATTGGCTGAATGGGTTGTCCGTCAACGCTACTCTCCCGCCCCACGGCTAAACAGCCACACAGGCGATTATGCCAGACTCACCCCTCCTGGCAGAATGAAATGTTGTCCAGCAGGGGGAGTGGGTTTACCCAGGCTATGGGGGACTGGCCTCAGGGCTCCAGGGCCCTCTGCATGGGGGACTGGCCAAAGAACAAACATTTGGGGTGTGTGTGTGTGTCATAGACAGAAAGATAGAGAGAGAGAGAGAGAGAGAGAGAGAGAGAGAGAGGAACAGATTTCAGGACATTTCATCATGCCTCTATCTGGGGGCGTGGCAGGGCCAGGCAGAGTGCGAGACTCTATCCGGGGGCTGGACACGTTTTGAGCTTGTATATCTGCTACTTTTGAAATTGGAATCCTGAAGAGTAACAATTTTGGACATATGAGGTTTCCCCCCGACAGAGACGAAGTCACTCTTGGCCTTCCTATTTGCCACTCTGCTACTGTCTTTCTACAGGAGAGGAAACATAGGATCGGAGGAAGCATATACTGTAAAACACACACTATTGGCCCTACTGATATGATCAATTAGGGCTGTGACAGGGTAAAGACAATCGATGGCTTTGTGTTTTAGAAACACCTTGTCGGATTAATTACCCCTCATCGTCTAGTAAATTACACTAAAGCTGTAATCTCAACAGGTTATAATAGGTACCATAGGTAATCGAACACAAAGAGAGTACTATATAATCTCTGTGTGGTTTTAATAACGTCTCATTTGTGATGCTATTAAAAGGATCCCCGGCTAATAAGACTCTAAAACTATAATTACAAATTAAAAACATCTTAATATTTTATATATCTTTCACTCAATAGAGAAAACTCCTGTCAAGTTGATGATGTCATTTGTGGTCCAGCCCTATGGATTGTGCTTATAAAACGTATGCTAATAAAAATATTGCATATTTTATTAAGTTGTTTTATTAGTACATGCATAAATTCCATAGGGCTGGACCACATATGACCATATGACATCATCAACTCACGACAGAATCTTATTTCTAAGATAAATACAATATTTAAGGAGCTTTTTATTTCTAATTTAATTGGGTAAGTATAATGTTTTAAAGCATATACCAGTAATATAGATGTAACAAAAATGTGTCCAAAGGGGTCCAAACATATAAAACCTTTACATCCTTTACATTCAGTGACTATAGTATACTGTACCATATTCGATTCCAGCTGTTTTAAAGCAGTATTATGTAACTTTTTTAGTTATTTATTTGATTGCTTGTTAAGTTAAAATGTCTCAAATAGAAACTTTAATCAAATCTAAGTTTTTGCATATGATGACGTTCTCATCATCATCATGGTAAAAGGCACCGCTAACTCCACCCTTTTTGACAAAATATCGAACAAAAGATTGGTAATCTGTCTACTCTACATCTCTTCAAAATCACGATTGTCATCGGACCACAAAAATGTGGCATTAGTCGGCTCTATTTTGTGAGCCAGATTCTAAACACTAAGGGCTGGATTTTGAAGGTGCTAAAACCCATGTGGTAATACATAAATTGGCCTCGCTCTGCGCACAATCGTATTATGAAAGCCTTATCGGCCCGTGTTGAACGCACACACATATGGCATACGACGTTCCTGAATATTTTAGCATTGTGGGAGTGTCCATAAGTTAATTATTTTCACTTTGCGCAATTTGCTATTAAGCCCCTTGACCTAAAAACGATAACGATAAGACGTGGGTCTGACCACCTCTTAAATGCAAAAAGCACTGTTTGATTTTACACTTGAGCGGCTCTGGGAGGCTGCTGGAGTGTTGCCATGTCTGTTTATTATAAGCGGCTTCTTTTTCTGTAAAGTTGCTTGTAAATATTGGTAGTTGTACTAGTTGTGGTTGCTTTCTTGTTTCTAAAGTGGTTATTTGGGCTTTTCTCCTAATGTTGTTTAAACCAGTGATCCTCACACAGCACATTCCCATGTCAAGGATCCCCAGATGAATGCATTTGCCCAACTAAGGACGGCTAATCCAAAAATTTAATTAATTTTTTCCAAGATTACTTTTGAAAATAGCAGATCTACCAGCTCACAATGCATCACATTCATTCATTAAAACTATGAACTCTGACTGCAGGGGGATATATAATGATCATTATAACAATGTGCAAGAACATATTTAAAAAGAAGGAAGAACTTTATATTTGTGGACAATCAAAATATGTTTTTTTATTTTAATGTGGTGTCATTAAAATTTATCTGGATATGGCAGACTCACTATCTAGAAAATAAAAACATGGCACTTCATTTAAAATAGGTTACAGACCCCTCACCCCTGTTATATGCGCTTATTTTGGGATTGTTTTTATAGACCTATTTACTTGTTTCTATGAGACATGGCAACAGCGCTCTTTGTTGCGTCTTTTTTTGGTAAAATGTTGAGATTAGAAAC
>NC_139717.1:33000160-33060160 GCF_964188405.1 Protomyctophum parallelum
ACTGGCAGCGACTCGATATCTGCGTCGATGTGTTGAATCGGCAAGAACACAGACGGGGGAGGGGGAAGAATGTTGTGGGGGAGAGAGAGAGAAAACAGAAGCGGAGACAAGAAGGCAAAAAGAAGGGAGAGAGAGAGAGAGAGAGAGAGAGGGGAAAGAGAGGGGAGAGAGAGAGCGAGGTGAGGGGGAACAGGTGGTTCAATCTGTTGAATCTCACACTTGTCCTAGACTGTTAGTGGAAGGGAAGAATGGCATTCATCCCAGTCTGCTGCTGCACGTTACCTTGTCTTTTATTAACCACTGAAGTCCTATTTTGTATTTTTTTGCATGACATAGTTGTATTGAACAAAGATATTAAAAAAATAGCTGATCAGCAATGTTGTGCCAAAATAGCTACATTTGCTGCTCCGCTGTTTTAGGTATATTCGTTACGTTACGTTCCAACTTCCAACAGTTGAATATTTTCACCTATAATAATAATAATAACATGCCCAAAATATGCCACCCAGGGTTAAAGTTGTTAGGGAGAAAACACCCCCTAGGCTAGAACACTCTCTCTGCCTCACTCTCTCTCCGTCTCTCTTTGCACATGAAATATGCAAAAGCGTGATATTAGAGTAGAGTAGACCCAAGGAATTTGCATCTCTGTTCATATTGGTGGGGGTGAAGAAAATTGATTTAACCACAAAATAATATTGCAAAATGAATGGGAAAACTAAGGAAAAGAAAACAACGATCTACCCATGGATGCAAATGATCTGGTCTCTGCCATCAGCCATGAAACCTAGTATAAATATAGGGAGAATACACAGTAAACATCCTGTGTAAATTCACCCATTTCAGTCTACGAATGGAACTAAATGCACCCCTAAGGGAGTCTATTAGTTCGTAAACTCTCAAAGTTAAATTAACACTCATGATCTTATTGTGTGGTTTTGGCAGAAAGCTCCTCAGTGTTAATTTGTCTATTTGTAACTCTAAAAGTCAATGAATGGACCTGCTTACGGGTCCATTTGGTTCCATTCGTAGAGAGTTAAATGAACACTCTTTACACTTTTTTTAAAGTGAGTGGCCGTTGCGGTAAGAAGGTGAGCAGAGCAGACGGCCGTGTTCCTCTCACTAGGAAGCTGCCAGGGACATTCTGTGTGAACGAGTCGAACTTTACAGCTCCGCACGAGTCCCTCGGGAATACACACACACACACACACACACACACACCCACACACACTGACAGGATTGCATATAAACAAGCTCACATGGTTATCTCTCAGCGCCCACACTGTCGTCCACCCACCTTTTTTGCAGTTGCTAAGGTGACGGCAAAGACTGAATTTTAATGAACAATGAATTAAAGGAATGTGATTTTTCTTGTCCGTTGTTTAATGGCAGCACCGAGGTCTGCCAATGTTATGGTCTCCACCCATGTACCGAGGTCTGCCAATGTTACGGTCTCCACCCATGTACCGAGGTCTGTCAATGTTACGGTCTCCACCCATGTACCGAGGTCTGTTAATGTTACGTCTCCACCCATGTACCGAGGTCTGTCAATGTTACGGTCTCCACCCATGTACCGAGGTCTGTCAATGTTACGGTCTCCACCCATGTACCGAGGTCTGTTAATGTTACGGTCTCCACCCATGTACCGAGGTCTGTTAATGTTACGGTCTCCACCCATGTACCGAGGTCTGTTAATGTTACGGTCTCCACCCATGTACCGAGGTCTGTCAATGTTACGGTCTCCACCCATGTACCGAGGTCTGTTAATGTTACGGTCTCCACCCATGTACCGAGGTCTGCCAATGTTACGGTCTCCACCCATGTACCGAGGTCTGTTAATGTTACGGTCTCCACCCATGCACCGAGGTCTGCCAATGTTACGGTCTCCACCCATGTACCGAGGTCTGTCAATGTTACGGTCTCCACCCATGTACCGAGGTCTGTCAATGTTACGGTCTCCACCCATGTACCGAGGTCTGTCAATGTTACGGTCTCCACCCATGCACCGAGGTCTGCCAATGTTACGGTCTCCACCCATGTACCGAGGTCTGTTAATGTTACGGTATCCACCCATGTACCGAGGTCTGTTAATGTTACGGTCTCCACCCATGTACCGAGGTCTGTTAATGTTACGGTCTCCACCCATGTACCGAGGTCTGTTAATGTTACGGTCTCCACCCATGTACCGAGGTCTGTTAATGTTACGGTCTCCACCCATGTACCGAGGTCTGTTAATGTTACGGTATCCACCCATGTACCGAGGTCTGTTAATGTTACGGTCTCCACCCATGTACCGAGGTCTGTTAATGTTACGGTCTCCACCCATGTACCGAGGTCTGTTAATGTTACGGTCTCCACCCATGTACCGAGGTCTGTTAATGTTACGGTCTCCACCCATGCACCGAGATCTGTTAATGTTACGGTCTCCACCCATGTACCGAGGTCTGTTAATGTTACGGTCTCCACCCATGTACCGAGGTCTGCCAATGTTACGGTCTCCACCCATGTACCGAGGTCTGTTAATGTTACGGTCTCCACCCATGTACCAAGGTCTGTTAATGTTACGGTCTCCACCCATGTACCAAGGTCTGCCAATGCTAGTCTCAGACGGTTAAGGAAAAGAGGCCGCTGTTTTTCCTTTGTTTTACCAATGGGTTCCCAGATTGGCAAATGCAAACATGGAGAGATGAAACATCCTCAACTGATTGAATTATGATTATCTGTGCCTTGTTTCAAATCTCTCCTGAAAACACTTTCATAAAGCTGCTTTTATTCCCCAACCGTATGGATCTATTTTAACTAATTTTGTTTGTTATTTGTTTTATTGATATGTATTATTGGCTTATTTTATGTGTATTGATTCTTCTGTGAAACAGTAACACTGTTTTGAAAGGTTATTGTAATATTAATATTATTATACTCTCCACAAGAAATGCTTCACACACAGTCTGTTGGACGCACAATGTTATCTAAAGAAATTAGCAATGTACAGTATATATATATATATATAGCGTATAATTATCAATTGATATTTCAAGATTGGATTAAGATTGGATTCCAGACCCACAGGAACGCACCCAGGGTGCCGGCCCGGTTCCGGCCCGCGTCCGAAACGGTAGAGAAATGACCATGTGGGGGTCCCCAGGGGTGTGTGTGTGTGTGGGGGGGGGTTCCAGACCCCCAGGAACGTGCCCAGGGGGCCGGGCCGGTTCCAGCGTGCCGGGCCGGTTCCGGCGTGCCGCCACGTGTCCGAAATGGTTGAGAAATGACAGAGTTACCGTGCGGCAGTCCCTCTACTGTACTGCACTGTACTGTCACTATACTGTGCTGGCACACCCGAAAGCATCATATATACAGTTATGTGCGTGTGTGTTTGTGTGTGCGTTAGGTTGCGCACAGGTGGTGAAAAACAACCATGTTGTTTTCGTGCTCATACTCAGCCAGCCACCCAGCCACCCACCCACACACAGCTCCGGAAGGGAGTGGTTGCACCACTCAAAAATACAATAATATACAACAAGATAAAAAAAATCTTAATTAAGCAACATGCAAAAAGCACATATTGCAAAATTGAAAAAGAAAAACAACGGTTTATTGATACCTATTACCTATGTATAGGATTAAGCCTGATTAATGCTTCCTTGTATGACAGTGTCAAGCACGGACATAGTCGATCTACAAGTCCACAACGAGTCACATCTGGGACACGTTGTGGCCTTGTAGAGCTGCAATGTTCAGTGCGTAACACGGTTGTAAGATGACGAAAAATAAATTGGGCATAACATACCGTAGACAGGTGTGGAATGGATGATGAAATCACTATCTTATGCTTGAGTCTCACTTGTTATATCAGCCATGTCGTATTTTAAAATGACTGCAATGACTGTGGTAAAAGCATTGTTTGTTATTGCTGGGGGAAAAGCCCTCTAATGTTCTAAGTCTCAAGCAGAGTAAATGATGGATGCCACGAAATAAATGCTAGTAAGCGGATGAGTTGCATCGTTCAAGATTGCTTGTATGGAGGAGCATGGCACGATCAGAATACTAATGTAAGCACACCTATGGAAGTCCAAAGCACTCTCGATGTGTGTCAAACATTGTTAACAGAAGTTAATAATTGACCTGGTCAGTTCTATTCTTAGCTCCTTCCTTTTTCCCTTTACAATTGACATGGCCTCGAATCTGACTAATATCAAGTGTGAGATACCTTCTCCCAGAGAGGCATGACTGTAGCTCAAAAGGGACACAACACCACCCCAAGAGTACTATGGGTGGCCATTCATGGACACACTAGCACTACTATAATCCTAAAATGAAGAGGGAAAAAAGTGCTCATTCTCACTACAACATTTAAACATTAATGTTTGAATTCACAACTTTGCGAATCACCAGTTTATCACCCTATCTGCATCTACAATTTACAATAAACATTATGTAAAGAGGACTTTGATTTAGAGCCTACGAGGCCTTCCGTCACTCACCATGTTGATGCCCCTGGGCAGAGAGACAGATCTGTAAGGCTGTCTGGAGAATCCCAAGTCCCAGTGGAACATAGGAAAGGGACCCCTCACCCCAAACCCAGCCTGCTGACAGAACTCGGGAGGCGGTGGTATCACTTCCTTTTCGTCAATCTCCGACATCGACTGTGTCTCTGCTTCTGTCTGAAGGTCCTTCCGCTCATCCTCTCTCCTCACACTGTCGATGTCGGTTTCGAGGTAGGACTTCTTAGTAGGCTCGTGGGGGGGATCTGGGTAGTCCTGCATTTTGTCCACAGATGAAGGGCTCTGCAGTGGTGCCGTGGAACAGGACGGGATGCTGGGGCTACAGTCGCATGCCACTCGTGTCTCGGTCTCAGACTGGGCCTGGGAGGAGTTCGTGGCTGTTGCTGTGGTGGTGGGGGTGGTGACAGTACAGGGGCAGCTACCCCCCTGTGCTATAGTACGGATTGGTTTCTTAAATGCCTGCAGGCTGTTGGGGCCCATCACACTGCAAGTCACCTCATCCAGGAACCGTGAAAACTTCAGCTTGACTTCTATCTTTTGCTCTAGCAGCCACTGTGTTCGCGTGCATCTGGCTATTGCTGCCTGCTGCTGTTTGGTACCCTTCCCCCTACACTCCCCGTGCCTCTCTGGCCACTTGACAAGTTTATCCGTGCTGCTGCTTCCAATGCGCTGCCGCATCTGTGGTAATGCGATGGGGCAAGGCCCTCTAGATGATCGGCAGTCTGCCGGACGGTCCTGCCCGTGCTTCCATCTCAGGTGAGCCTGGAAGGCTTCCTGGCTTTGTTTCTTGATGGAGCTATGCAGGAGGCAGGTGGCCCCAGAACTCCCGCTGTCCAGGCTGTTGCTTCCCACACTGGCCCTTCGGCTGCTGCTGGCGGCACTGGCGCTAATGGTTGATGGCAGGCTGCTGGGGGGGAAAGATCTATCGGAAGGAGAATGGCCTATCAGCTCCTCCAGCCAGCCTAGGTCTCTGCTGAACACATGCGAGGGGGCAGTGGAGGAGGACCAGGTGTCTGAGGGCAGGTTGTCCTGGTTGGGCCTCCATCTCCGGGAAAGACGGGATGGTTTGCTGCTCATTCCATCCATCGCAGCATGGTTTCTGATTGCCCAGCTGTGCTCTCAATTGACAACTTGCCCATGGTCCAGTGCGTAGCACCAGTTTTAAAGTGTTTTAGCCCAATTCTGTTTCACTGCGACAGGCTGACCTAGTGCTTGTGCGGTGCATTGCATTGTAGCATGAACAGATGGTCCCCTTCTGTTCCTAGATAATCCCCCTCTATGCCATGTTGCCCAAGGACACTTAAAGATATCAAAGTTAATGTATGGACCCTCCACCCCCCATGTTGATCTTATTAGATCAACATGGCAAAACTGTCACAAAGTCTACATGATGTCTTTACAACCCCACTTATTGCTCAATTAAGCCGTTGCTGAGTTATTGCTCACCAGCTGTAGAAGGTTCCATGTTGGGCCTAATGACAGAATTAAGTTATTATATTATGGGGAAGAACCCTTGCTAACACGGTTTACTCTGAGTGTGCTGTTGTTTAATTAGACTATTAGTCTATAGCAGGGCAGGCTATGAGCCTTTTCAGCGTTTTCCGGGTCAGTGGTTTGTGCAAAGCATTGATCACAGATAGCACATGGTAGCTGATTGGAAGGCAAGTAATGGCTACTGGGGCAATAGAGAGTCACACAGACTAATGTACACACACAGTAATGGATTACATGTAATGCATTTTAGTTGCAATGTATATTTCATGTCCCTCTGAAATGTTGGCATTTTCCTTTTATCAATACATATTTACACTAATCCAAGTGCGCGTGCGCACACACACACACACACACACACACACACACACAGCTTGCCGTTTCTATTAGCGTGAATTCCCCAACAATGTCACTGGTGGACGGGTTTCTGAACTGCCCACAGCCTTCCTATGAGACACAGACACACTGACACAGACAAAATATTTATGGCATTTTATCATGAACATTAGTGAGGACCAATTATATGAAGATAGGTTGAAAAGTTGCTTCCTGTCCCTAACCAAATCTCTTTAATCCTCTAAGACCCGCATTAATTTCTACTTGCAAAAAAAATATTTCAACCTTACTACTACTTTGTACTACTAGGACTAAGACTAAAAAATATGTTAAAAACTAATAATAATAAAAAGTTTGATGAAAAATGTATAATAATTATATAAATTAATAATTTACATTTGGGGGATATCTTTCACAATAATTAATAAAACATGTTCTAGACATTCTAATGATCACAAAAAAACATATATTACAATTATTGTACCTACTTTTATTAGGGTAAAGGTCAAAAGTCTTAGGTTAAAAAATGTTCAAACTCGCACAGAGTCCAGACATTTTTAATTTGTGTGAATTTCAGCCTCTGTGGGGGGTATTTATATGCAAATATGACCAATGGCATTGAAATGGCATTGCAATGAACATCACTGATCACGTTTAGGTGAAAAAAGAACAGAAAAAAAATAAAAAATAGTAATTAATTAAAATAAAATTGTTGCTAAAAAGCAACGCTGGCTGGGTCGAAAAATATCCGATCTTCGCAGAATATTATTCACGTATTTATGATTTATACCCAGAATAGGGACACCAGGTTTCATATGCTTAAATAATCACAGCATGTCAATAGTCTAAACATATAAAATAGAACAATACGCCCGCACACTGAATATCTACTCAGTACAAGAGTTCAAATGTATTGAGGGCAACGTTTCGGTCCCTACGGACCTTATTCAGGCATGAGGCGAAATGAAACAGGCAAATAAAATCAGTAGGAAGAATGCCTGCACTCTGTCAAATTGAGAAGGAACCATATGGGATGTAGCAAATGCTATCACAGAGGACCGTGACACACTGAACTGTGCGCTCCTTGTGGACATACTGTAGCAGCGATGTTCATCAATATTCATTCAGGCAGTTACATAACTGCATCGATAACACCTCTTTTTCCACCACACATTGGGAGGCTTTTGAGAGATGGTGACACTATTGAGTGACTGCAGTCTGAGAGCATTGAACATCATATCGCCTCTGTCGGGTAGAAACCTCACATGTCCAAAACTGTTACCTTTCAGGATTCAAATTCAAATTCAAAAACAGAAAAAGTATCAGATCGACAGATCTGCTACTTTTGTTGCTTTTGTGTGAGGAGTGACAGGGGTAAAGAGGATACATAGTTTTGGCCTTGGACTATTTTCTTTTGAAACACTTGGACAATAACAAAGCTTATGCACGCCTTCTTCTTGTAGACTTCAGCTCAGCATTTAACACAATACAGACACATCTCTTAATTATACGGTTGAGGGACCTTAATGTCCATCCTCTTATTATTAGGTGGTACTATTCATTTTTAACCAAACGTACACAAAGGGTCACGTGTCCATTTTACTCTGTACAAAAGTGTAGAAGTGGCAACCCTAATAATTACATCATAGAATTCTCGGATGATACTGCCATCTTAGCCCTTTTGGATAAGGATATTTTTTTAGAGGTACAGAGCTTTGTAAAGTGATGTGACGACAACCACCTTGTTCTTAACGTTAGGAAGGCACAGGAGATGGTGTTCGACCCCAAGAGTATTGGTGACCACAGGCCTGTGGTCATTCATGACTCGACCATCTCACAGGCCTCCTCAAATACTTATAGGCATTTGGATTGATAACTCAATAACTTGGAATACACATATGGAGAGTCTCTAGTAAACTACAGCAAAGACTGCACTTCCTCTGACGTCTCAGGGTTCAAAAATGTTCTATCGAGCGGTCTTAGAAAGCTTGTTCAGATTTGGTGTCACAGTTTGGTTCGGAAATCTCTCAGTGCAACTGAGGTCCAAATTGTTCAGATTGGTGCAGACTGCAGGAAAGATCATAGGGGTAAGACAACTCCCCTCTCTGCAGTCTATTTATGAGCAGGCTACACTAAGACAGGTTCAAACAATTGTCAGTGATGTTACCCTCTGGTAGAAGGTACAAAGAACCAAAGTGGAGTTTTAAAAATCGTTGTGCCGTCACCACACAGAGCACCATATGGAAGCATAACACGTCATTTCATTTAGCCTTAACTCTGTTAAATATGAAGCAATTTTTTATATTCAAAGTTGTGTAATCTATGGGGTTTCAGTTTTCATTTGCTATATAGATCGTGATTGTATTGTCTCTCTATGAAACGGTATCAAGCTAAAAGCAAAGTTCGGATTAATTAATTAATTAGACTTGTACTGAACTGAGTCGAAATAACATTGGAAATGACACCCGTTGCTTCCTTATACCATCTAGCCTTTAATTGCCTTTCAATAAAACCACATTTGGTAAGGTTGACACAAGTATCAGCTACGTGTTACTGATTATGGGGAATTTTATATTATTGTCCATCAAATATTTGCTGCGCAATTTTGTACCAGCTAGAAGTTAGTAAGTCCAATGACAGAATGAAGAATGCTTATTCAGAATTTCAGATCATAGGTTTCACTCTCTCCACCTAGATTATAGACAGTTGTAGAATTCTGTACAAAATCTACTAATGCAAATCTGATTTAACAACATGTTCTCTTATGGGGTCCCTCGCATGCAGAAAATGTTTTCATTATTCAATTCAAAACACATTCATGTCAAGATAGTACATATTAGGCCACGGACCCCAGCCTATACGTACTACTACCTAGACATTAACATGTTTGAGAAAGACTGTACAGTAATTAAATAACTAAATATGTAGCGTGTGTCATGTCAAGCCAGACCGTTCCACTCTCCGGAGGTGTCATTAGTAGAGCATCTGATACGCTTAACTTGTACTTTGACGCACGGTGGTGTCGCTCATACAAATTGCTGTTGAAATACTTAATTTTCCCGACCAACTTAAAATGAATCAATTAGTCTTCATGTGGGACTTTGTAGACGTGACTGGGGTGGCCCTATGGGCACATAATGTTCCTCTCAGAACATCCTCCCTGCTGTTAAAGCCCTGTCGTCTGCTCACAGGACCCCCAGGGGACCAAGATGTCTGGCGGCTGGGAGGAGAGGAGAGGAGAGCCAAGCCTACAACGCACAGCCATCTTCCTCTATTACACTGTCTCTCCAAATCTTTTCCTTTCACTTCGTTCATGAAGGCTCCTCCATTGTGCCATAATTTCTCACCATTCTGGGCCCTTCCTACGCCGACACAGCCCTCTGCTATGATGAATGTCTTTAATAATCTCTTTTCAATCTCAGAAGGAGGAGAGGGGTGTGAGCCAATTTAGTATCGCCCTGATGGGAGAGAACGTCGGCCCATGGCTGCCGAGAGGTAATGGACCTGAAATGGATTTCTGCTACAAGCGCAGAGGTGGAGATAATTGCTGATGCTTGTTCAATGGTTGCACTCTGTTTTCCCTCGCTGACCCAGCTCTGTCTCTGCCTGACCGTTCGGGCCTCTGCAGGGCCCACTGTCCTACTCCGTTACAAAGCCTGCAGACTTGATGCAATGGTTTATCAGCTCTGGCCATGGAGAAATATGGTCACGTGCCTCATGGCACTTACCATGGCATTTAGAATTGGGTAAAAATATATAATAGTTGATAATTACAATTAAATTAAGTACAGACCTTTTCTGAGTGTAACTCTTTCCCTTCATAAATGTTAACCGTTAACTAGGACAAAACACAACAGGCTGTCAGAGCGCAGTGCAATACAAAAAATTGGTTACCATGGCATTGTCATGGGCTTGCCAGAAACAGTCCCATCAGAACAGTGAGCTATTATCCTGCATTGTGGCAGTCAAAGCAGCCCTATGCCAATACTGTCAAACAGTAATGATGCTACTTGACTGTTATTCTCACTATGATATATATTACGGATGGACATAGCCAGTGACAAAGGTCAGGCCAATTCCCTTCACGCACAAGGCAGATACATCTAAAACCCATGCAGGAACAAAAAAGCAATCCTTTTGGCACTCAGGAACAGTTAATGTTCTCCTAGAAACTGATAAAATGTGTCAGCAGATTAATAATAGATATGAGAGCAGCAGGAACCCCAACCTAATCTCAAAGGCAATGTCCTATCGCCCAAGTCCTCTTGCTTCTCTACAGACAAAAACAAGAAAAACAATGCCAAAACAACAATTTAAAGGAGAATCATTTAACCTAATCCTGTTTGGTTATTTAGCTCTGCCAGTTGGATCTCAGGACACGCTGCCTCACTAGTAGCGTGCCCCACAAAGCTTTACTCAGGCTGTCAATAACGGCTAACAGGTGGAAAGCCACAATAGGGGAAGTCTGTCAATATGCCATCAATAATGCCACCCATCGATGCCTCTGCCTCTGATGTGAGTGGTCACTTGCACGGAGTTATACTATTCAAGCAAGTAAGAGCAGTCTGAATTGAATAATGGTCAGCTCCTTCTGAGGTTGTCGAGATGGGTTCCCTGGGATCCCTGCCTAACACGTTTAGCTCAGGAATAACCTCAGAAACCATTCACAGAAGCACAATATTGCATACCACAAGATTCAAAGCAGGTGGCTTTTACACAGCCTATAGTTAAATTGTTACTTAGCTTCCAATGTCCAGTGTAGGCTACATCAAAGGCTTTGGAAACTGGAACCCTGAGGGTTCATGTTCTTGGTTGAACCAATTGTATGGTATGAGCCTAATGGTAGTGAGACAGTAGGTTAACTACAGAATGTCTCTGTTACAGTATTAGGATCATGCTAGCGAGGAGAGGGACCCGCTGACCTCAATACATGTCATTATCATATCACAGTTTGATGTCATCATCAGAGGCTGCCTGTGTGTGTTATGAAACAGCAATGCAGACATACAGCAAATTCTTACTGCTATCTCTTCTGCAATGTTGTCACTGACTCACAATATTGATAGGGCAAAAAGGAAAGGTTACTTTCAAAATAGTTTGAAAAATGTTTTAATCGCCTATAGGTAACCTAAGTCTGTCATCCCTGCTGCTAGAGGCCGCGGCCCGCTACACATAAGAACTCTGTTCCAAAAATAAAGAAATCAGCCGCGATTGTACTCATGGATATGAGTATATCTGTGGAACCAAGTCAAAGTAAAGTAATACCTCAACTCCTACTTTCCAAGTGCTTGTCAGTGTGGGAGGTCCGCATTTCAAATATGATTATTTTGGGGGGTCGTGGCCTGAAAAGGTTGCGAAAAACTGCACTATAACATGCTCTTTGGTAGCTTTTGAAAAGGTACGGGTTAAGTTATTTTACATAGGCCTACATTATTCAGAGGTCTTGTTATTTAAACGGATAAAGTATAATTTACATACATACCGGTAGGTGTATATATAGGCAATTCAATTAAATACACTAATTTGAGAAACGTACATTTGTGGGGTGTGTTCAAGCCGCAATTTCAAACGTAAATCTATAATCTATAATATCTCGAATTAAAACATTTACAATATGATGATACCGACATAATTAATGATGTTGCAACAACCAAAGAATCGCCAAAAACAACAACAATTAAATATAATATACTTATTTATATACTTCTGTTTGCCATTCTTGTGTCACAAAGGTTGTTTGGTGGAGAGCCAGCCCACCTTGTTAGCTTTGTCCTGTCCTGGTTGACAGTGACCCACTCCTGATGGCGATGGCAAAGAATAATTGGCCAGTGCTTTCTGCGTGGAAACGCTGCACTGACAGCAGGTGTGAGCCCTGCTGTCCCAACATCCTGACATCCAGTGTGGAGGAAGGCACACCTGAAACCACAATCATACTAATCAATGACTTTCCAATCCAGACAGGACATTGATTCACGGGAGAAAATTCAGTGGGTGTGTATTCTGCAAACTGCAACGTGATTTGCAGAGTGAGGGGTATGATGTTGGGAGACCCGAACATCCATATTGTGTCGCTAGATACTGCTACCTTTTTTGGAATCAGAAAACAGTAACCCCATGTTAACTTGCAACACTTAGAGCCATTTAGAGCCATTTCAATCATGCCATGGCATGTATGTCTTGAATTACAATTATAAGATGAATATAATTATAACATAATGTGCTATGTAGTATGCAGGCATCCAGGTAACCTACACAGGTAATGTTTGTCTAGATAAATTGCATTCAGAGAACGTTCACCGGTATGTTTCTGGCCACCAACCAAGAAAACATATTTAGAGCAAATTGCTTGTCAAGAAGATAAATGCAGCAGCAGCAGTGTATGAGACTAGTCTTTTCCACAGCTATTTTTCGACAACTTTTCTTGTAGCGCACGCACGCACGCGCGCACACACACCCACACACCCACACACACACACACACACACACACACACACACACACACACACACACACACACACACAGCTATTTATAGTAACTGTGAGATAAAGGTTTCTCATAACGAGCCCCATGCCACCGTCGGCCCTAATCCTTTGTTATTAATTACATCTTAAACAAGCCTACACAGTTCCTGTGGTGTCAGCAGCACTGGGTATCCATGGCAACAGCCAGTTGGGACCAGGGATGCAGACAACTCAGCTCTCCTGCCTGACAAAACGTTACCTCAATTCACATCCAGAGTGCCCTCATAGGACTGGTTTTGGGAAGTGCATGTCGCACAACAACCAACTGGCTTTCAACTTTGTTCAAATTTCGTTCAATTTAGTACAAATTACAAAGAACATTTTCTTTTTTAATATCAACACATTGCTCTATACAATAGACATTTTCCAAAAACATTCAAAGATCTTCCAGACATTTTCAACATCTAGTGTAAATACAATATTGAGCTTGTAGATACTTTCACTATCCTATTTTAAAATTGGCTAACCTTTTACTGCTCTGCTCTGCTGTGCCATGCAATCTTATGTACAGTATAGATTTATGTGTAGGGTACACTAACCCTATACGTAGTTCTGTCAGGTTCTCCTCTAGACTGTGGAACCATTGTCACACTTGTCTGTATGTTCGAAACTGAACATGGTGGAACTCTTTTTTTATTGTGTATCTCTTTCTCTATTCTTTTTTTAAATTTATTATGTTGTTTTTTTTATTGTGATATGGATTCCCCTGAGTCTGAAATAAAGATTTAATTGAATTGAAGGCAGGTCATCGAGGCAAGGTTGCCCCCTTAGTCCCCTCCTTTTTGCCCTCTCGCTCGAACCGTTAGCGCAGACAGTACGTCAGTCCACAGCGATCACACCTATCTCAGTTAACAACACACAACATCGTATCTCTTTATATGCGGACGACATCCTGCTGTTTATTGAGAATGCTCCACAGTCAATTACACACATTCTTAAGATTTTTGATCAGTTCAGTGCCATCTCAGGCTACAAAATCAATTGGACAAAGTCAGCCCTTTTGCCGCTAAATGAGGAGATGCGATCTGTTGTTCTGCCTCCCATAATCCCAGTAGTGAACAAATTTAAATATCTTGGCATAGATGTGTTCCCGTCTCTTCAAGCTACTGTTAAAAACAATTATAGTGACACTTTAAACAAAATTTGTCTTGATTTAGACAGATGGTCGTCATTGCCCAACTCTCTTCGAGCTCGAGTATCAATCATAAAGATGAATGTCCTCCCTAGGGTTAATTTTGTGAGTTCTATGCTCCCACTGCCACCGCCAGCACAGTATTGGAATAAGATTCATTCTGCTATATCTAAATTTGTGTGGAATAGGAAACGCCCACGTCTCAAACTTTCCTTGTTACAGCGGACCAGAGCTGATGGCGCTCTCTCGTTGCCTAACTTCAAATTATATTATTGGGCTTTCACTCTTCGCCCCCTTTTAAGATATTTCGACTCAACTATAAAGGTTTGTTGGCGAGAGCTTGAGGAGAGTTTGGTTCATCCTGTTGAATTGAGAGATCTGATCTATTCAAACATAACGAATAATCAATGCAAAGTTCGCTTTGGGCCAATAATTTCTCATTTAGTAACAGTGTGGAGAGCGGCTGAAAAATTGAGCAAGATTGATTTGAAATGGAGTTCGTTTTCCCCAGTGTTCAACAATGATGGTTTGCTTTTGGACAATCGTCCTATTCGTTTTCCAAGATGGAGTTCCAAGGGGATTCATACTTTGGGTGATTTATTTGATGCTAATGGTTTACGTTCTTTCCAGAATTTATGTGATATTTTTAACTTGCCTGGTAACTCTTTTTTTTTCTATTTACAATTGAGAACTGCCATGAGGACATATGGGGTGCCATGGCAGACCCCCCTTGCAATGCACCCTTTGCATAGACTTATCTGTGGTATTAGGTCAAGAGGTTTTGTTTCCGTATTGTATGATTATTTATTAGAATCTAGTTATGGGACCTTGCTTGTCGATACTGTATGGAGGAATGACATACCAAATCTAGATCCAGATTGGAGCTGGGATACAGTGTGGTCTAATGTTATCCTGTCTTCTAGGAATCCTGATCATCAACAAATTCATCTAAATTTTGTTCATAGGACGTACTTAACCCCCCGTAGATTGTGTGCTATGCGGATTTTAAATAATCACAACTGCACTTTCTGCACTTCAAACACCATAGGTACATTCTTTCATATGGTGTGGGAGTGTCCGAGTGTCCTCACATTTTGGAATTTGGTTGCTACTAACCTTTCGACTATTCTACAAGTTAACATCACACCCTCCCCATCTCTATTCTTATTAAATGATGTATCCCAGTTGCCATTAAATAACACCCGTATTCGTGTCTTCTTTGCTGGCGTAACGGCCGCAAAGAAGATGGTTGCTTCGCACTGGAAACCGCCTCATACATTGTCATTTCGCCAATGGGCTTTGACCTTTCTGGATATCATTTATCTAGAGATGTCTACAGCAAGATTGCATGGTGCAAAAGAGGAAAACGTTGAGATTTGGTCTGGTATTGCAGATTTGGTTGGGGGCATGGTTTGATCATTATTGTTATTATCATTATTTGTTTTTTGTTTTCATTGCACAGTGGTTGAAGTGATGACATTTTGTGGCATCTTTGGTCTCGGGGGGGAGGGGTGGGTGGGATTGTTTGTTTTTGTTTTTGTGTTCTTTGCTTTTGCTGTTGTGTGTTGTTTTATGTGTGTTTTGTTTGCTTTAAGTCTTTCATGTTGTTAACGTGTCTTGTGATTTTTGTCTTAAAATAAAAAACATTTGATAACAAAAAAAAGAAAAAAGATTTAATTGAATTGAATTGAATTAAAGGTTGTGCTTTAGCTCAGATATAATTATTAGCTAAAACTAAGACTAACTAAATACAACTAACTAAATACTGTATATCAATCCCAGATAATAATATATTGTTACAAATTACTGTCTATAAGATCTTCATTACAAACATAATGTCAGCTATCTTGCCAATTCATATTCAGTGGTACCTCAGGAGTTCTTGGCTGGTCTTGGTGTTGTACCTCGTGCGAAATCCTGTGTGGACACAGAAACAAGCACATAACATACAAACTTAGGCACTATAGCATGGTATTTAAGTCCTGTTTAGATTTAAACAATTAATATAAAGTACAATAAAGACAGGTGGACAATATGGTCTTGAAATAGCATGCAAATCCAGGTGTTTGAATCCTGTATAGCAGATCTACACAATACATTGCTAGAGATGTCACGATCATGACATTTTACTTAAAATACATCACTGCGGATACGTCCCAGGTGCATCCATGCGATGTATTTTTGTTTTAGTTATTCTATTTATAGTGACTCATAAGAATAGACTATGTGACAACCAGGAATAGTCTGGTGACCAACGGAAAGACGGGTGGCAGCCGGAATGTAGACGGCACCCGGGAGCAGGATGGGTTGGCGCCCCAGCCTGTGTCTTCCGTGAGGAAGAAGCCCAACAACCCACGGTGAGGCTTTTAGGAGGGCCATCCAAGCCGCAAGCGGAGCCTGCGGCACCACCATGGGCCAGGTGGAGCCTGCAGAACTATTGCGGCTTGAGAATCCACCACTCCTGAATGAAGTGCTTGGTGCTGGGAGTCTGGTGCAACGCACAGGTGCTGGGCCTGGTGAGAGCAGGAGTGGACCTGGTGAGACGTAGGAGGGGCCCGGACAGGAGTCAACCCACAGAGCCTAGTCCTTCCACGCACCAGATTGATGCGATCCTCACGCATACCCAGTCAAGGCAGAGTAGTTCAGGAGGAGCGGATTGTGTTTTTCCCTAATGGGACTGATCGAGGGTAGCTACTGGGACGTAAGTCGGGACTTGATCACCCCGGCTGGGTCACTTGAGTGAGGGGTATGATGTTTGGAGACCCGAAACCCTGATGACCATGGGATACATCACTGAGGATACGTCCCAGGTAATCCATGTTTTTGATCATCTTTCAGCATGGAAAACGATGACAATTAACCCCCAAAGAATGAGACTATCTCAAATAATTGCAATTAGATGATTATGCAATAATTGTGACAGGGCTTATGCATCGCATTGCGACGACATTTGTTGGCTATTTTCGAGGAGAAGATTTGATATAGAGGAGAGGGCTAAGAAGAATGGGGACTGCCCATAACTCTGACATCCCGTTAGTCCGATTCAGCCGGTTCAGACTCACCCATGGCCGGTTAAGACTAGCAGTGGCATCCCTGTTCTTCCTACCCGATTTCACATCAGTGAGAGGTGGGAGGTGAGGGGCTGGGGGACTTGGACAACGGGACGTATAAAAACTTCGGCAAAAACAGAAGCGCAACACGAGGATAAAGGAAACATTCAGTACAAATGTCTAGTTTGCTAATTCACAACAACTACTACTACTTTGGTGTTGGAACTTTGAATTTCTCTAACTATCACGACAGCAGACAGCCTAAGTAACAAAATATGATTTATGAAAAGGCTACTACAGTGATGTCGGTTCACAGAAGTAGTTGTAGGCTATGTGGGGATTATCTGACGAGGTACCATTTGAGTGAGAAAAACCTTACATATACTAAATTATATTACATTTATATAGGGTTAATATAAATAAAAGAATATAGCCTTTCCATGAGTATATTGTTATATTTTTCCAAAAAGAATACAAACAGCCAATAGCATATTACAAGTTGAACCTACAGCAACTAAAACAATTGTAATGGTTGTTTGCTGTAGTAAATAAGGCAGTGTGTTTGAATCTGCATACAGGGCTCTCGCCCTCCCACGCCTCACTGGTGCGAAATCAGGTAGACAGGGACGCAGCTTTGACATATGTGGCCGGTTAAGACTAACCCTTGGCCGGTTAAGACCTGTGGCTTCTGCGTGCGGTTAGGTTTATGCCGGGTTAGGGTTAGTAATGCGCCAGTCGGACCAATGCTTCATCTGAACAATGAGCCGCCGGACTAATGACACGGCACAAAGAAGAATTACCAGTGCAGTGAATTGTAAAGTGAAACAGCAAGCACTCATGTCAAGTGTTTCTTGAATTAAATGTAAATATAAATAATAATAGCCACTTTGAGTGGCAGTTGGGGCAAACGCTCTCGCCAGAACATGATTTACTATTCTATGTCTATCTGGTTGCAACTCGAACGGGCCTGAGTCGACTCAGTCGAACTTTGCAACGTTCGACACCGCAACTCACTCGCTTTAACTCACTCAGTGGTGTGGCTCAAGTTTGCTTGAGACGGCGGGCCTCTGTAGTAGGGATGCACCGATCCGGCTTTTTGGCATTCGATACCGATTTCGATACATGGGAGTCCAGTATCTGCCGATACAGAGTACCGATCCGATACCCCCCACAAAGAAACGTAATAACCTATTAAGCTGTATGCCTCACTGTGTGGAGTCTGGAATCATTATTTTGTGTAAGGCAACATCAAGGCTTGACTTAAACATTACTTTCCCAACTTTGTAAAACAAAATGTAACAAACACAGATATAAATGCACTGAATTATTTATTAAATAACTGTGCAACAATTAGACCAGGTTAATGTGTGCGCAGGCTAGCCTGGCTGCATTCCACATGTTATACTGTCAATACTACACTGCTGTGTCACAGAGGAGGTAGAGTTGTTTTCATACTGTAATTACACATAATTATCGGATCGGATAATGGATCGGCCAACGATCCGATACCCGATCTAGAATTTTAGCCTGGATCGGCGCCGATCTCCGATACGAGTATCGGATCGGTGCATCCCTACTCTGTAGCGGTCTAGTCCATAGAGTTAAAAGACTAGTCCGCAGTTGTAGGCGAGAGGCACTTCCACTTCCACGCAATATAATAACGTATCAAAGAAAAATTTATTAAATCAAACAAAAGCTCAAATCTATCCTGTACTGCAGTGACTATAACTAAAAAAGTGTTACACTTGGCTCTCTCTTTTGCATTTACAAACTTTTGTATTGACCTTTACTTACTGTGTGCCTGTGGGTGCTGAAGACTTTCATCAACTGAGGCTTGGAGTTCCCACATCCCCTCCTAGCAGCCACTTAGAAGTTCTGTTGGACACCATGCAGGACAGCCATCTGCTGGACATATCAAGTACATGCAGCTCTAAGACAACTTCATATTCCACAATGAAGACTGTGGTAACATAAGCAAGTATTGCTTATATGTGCAGTAAGATGGTTATTATTGGAAATGAAACCGCTAAGCTACTTAGTAACAACAGCAATACATTATAATTTGACAGAAAATATTTATTTAACAAAGTAAGGTCTAATATCGACATGGCTTCACTGTGGATCTGTGTAATTCACACAAAAGAATATATATGAAAATTTGCAATATAAAATATAATATATATTAGAGATTTACTACTTCCTGGGCCTACTGTCAGCATGCACAAACAATTTGACACTGATCAGTAGTAGTAGTTTGCAAGATTAGTCGCGGAGGTGCAGACACACAAACTATGTGCAAATCTAGATGGCTCGCTCCTTGGTGCAACACCAAGTTACAAGCTCACGTGTTGCAATGCGATGCTTTGTGAGCTTGTAGATCAGCTATTTATTACTATTATTGCACACCACCATTGTACAACTAAGTATAACACAGGGCTTATGTGTTGTTTAATCAGACTACTCGATTTAGTTGATAAGACTACGTCTAAATATGGTTCATTGGGTTGTGATATATATATATAGCAGGGTAGCTCTTCAGAGCAATGAGGCCCATGTCTGGGCTCAATCATTTTCCTGTACCTCTGCTGCACTCACAAGAAAATATGGCCAAATTAATGGGCACATATACACACAGTTCCAACATATTGTCACTGTCGCCTGTCAGGTGGAAACCTTGCATGTTCAAAACCGTTACTATTCTGGAAATGGAAAAGAATGACCTGTGTTACAATAGATCCAATGAAGTTAGTATTTGTCACAACAAACTCTTAATACTTAAATATGTAAAAAACACACAAAAACAAACATATTTTTCAAATCTAGACGTCACAAGCTTATATCTGTTATAGTTTATAGATCTGACACTATAAAATATGGCATGCATTTATGAAAAACAGGATGAAATATTATATAAATACAAGGTTTGCAACAGCGATGATATGCTGAGGTTTTGAGCTATTCTAGAACAAAAATGTGTATGCTTTTGCAGCAGTGAGACATAAGATCATTCTAAATCTACTATAGCCTACTGGTTCCCAAACATTAGCTATATGGGGTATCCCCTGGGCCATGGCACCAAATCCTTAGATGGGGAGTGCAGGCTGTACAGATTTAGGAATGTTTTGTTCCTGAGCTATTGAGCCCGAAGAGCGAATCTGTGAATGTCTTTCCATCTTTAATCAAGTTGTGTTGTGTTTGTTTTCATATTAGTTTCATTGGCCCAGCAGCAGCAGCAGCACCCATGCTTTGAAACCTGTTTTAAACACTTATCTTCCGGCCTTTTTACAATTTACAAGCAAATACAATAAATGGCCAAACATGTCAGTACTCAGTACTTAATGTGCAACTGTCTCTATGCATCTATAAAGAATGAATAACCATCACAAATTGCAATGATAAATAAAGCAGTTTAGCACACCAAAGTTAGCCTGTTGTTGACGTTCTGTTCTCCAGACAGTTTGGTTTCAGCTGGACTTGAGCAATTTCGATGTATAATCTGTATCTGACCATAATGAATGCAAAATAACATGGAATGGAGAGGTGCAGTTGCTAGCTTAATGTGCAAGCTTAGTTAGCTATAGCTAGCTTAGCTAGCACGCTAGTTAGGTCGTTAGCAAACGTCTACAAACAAACGGACAGCGTTATCAGCAGTTATATTTAGTTAGAAATAGAAAATGCATGATTTTAAAGTTTACCTCTCCGTTCTGATTGGTTGTTCAACGTGCGCTCGGATGCGTGACGTAAGGCCTGCGGCTGCTATCATTTGAACTTGGAGGAAAAGAATGAAAGAAATCATAACTTGATGCCACGGCCCGCCCGGTACATCAAGTGGCCAGCGGCCAGCCAGTCCATAGACAACATTAGCCGTGTTTTCACTCATGCAAACAAACAATATGATTTTCGTTGTTGTTTAAATGTTTATCATTCATATCATAGTTTAAGTTTAGTTTCGTTGAGTTTAGTTTCGCTCCACCGGATTGGTGGAGCGACCGACGCTCCCACCAATCAGAACTCGCCTCACACAATTCGCATACAGGTCACAGTTAAGCAGCTGAGAGTGGGAGATTTGAAGTCATTCGCTGCAGAGACAACACAGACGTCAGTCACATCAGTTGCATCTCTCAACGATATCTGATCACGGGACTAACCGAACGGATCCGGTGAAAACTAACGACGAATTGTTCATCATCATCATGGAGAACAACAACAAGCAGCGGAGGACAGACAGTTTACTGATGAGGTTAGTTGTGTTTTAACTGATTAGATTCGATTTCCCCCCTGGTTCTTTACGCACCGTTGTTTTTCACTGTTGTTTTTCATCATCATCATTTCACCGTTGATTTCCCCCCTGGTCAGTGGTCACCGCGTACGTCACCAGACGTCAATTGTTTTGTCCGTTGGCGTTGGTTCAGTGTTGATAATATCAACGATATCAATTTGATATCATATCAACACTCAACCAACGCCAACGGACAAAATCGAACATATCAATGATATGTGAGATTGAATGATTTAAACGGCCGGCTTTTTGTAATTTACATTTGTTTTTAATGGTTGGTTGCACACTGTTTGCTTTTAAATGATGCAAATGAAATAATATTCTATCTATCTCTCTCTACAGGCTGAAGAAGTGCTTCTCTGGCAAGTCTAGCAAGTATAATCTGAGTTCCCAGACGTTTTCGACACTAGGGGGGCACACCAGGTATGTTCTTCTATTCACAATGATAATAATGTAATTTAGATTTAGCATTATTTAAACAGTTGCTAGGTTCTGTTTATGCCTATACCTGCATGGTATAGTTCTTCAGGAATTACATTGTCTCTGCATTCTATGTCTATAACATAATTTATTTTATGTTACATACATGTATATAGGCTAGTAAGGGTACAGTAGTAATTTGTTACCTTGATTTTTGTAAGTCACTGCATAACCACCTACATTGTAATTGTAAATTGTACATTTTTGTCATCATCAGATTCAGCACTCCACCAGGTGTCGAGGAGGAGGATGTAATTGGACAGCAGGTTGAGGAAGCAGGTAAGCTGGCTGTCACAATTATTAATTACATAATCGCAATTATTTGAGATAGTCATATTTACTTTGCATAATCATCAGAACCCTTCCCATTCTATAAGTTATTCTGTTGTAAAATGTTCATACTTTTTTGGAATATTTCAAAAGTAGTGGAAATGGCAGATCTACAAGCTCACATGTCGCATTGTGAGCTTGTATTTCTATCATGTGAATCTGCCATTTCCTTTATTTTTAAAACATTTTTGAAAGTATAACATTATGGGTGTGTTCGGAAATACTGCACCGGAGCGCACTCAGTGCGCTAGTTCCGAACGCGCCCAATGTTGCCCGTTTTGGTCACAGTACATTATTAATTTATTCGTGAATTTGAGTTATTTTATTTGTCATATCTACCCTGTGCAAATCTTCAATGTCAAAAACATAATTAAATCGTTAATTGCAATTATTTATATGACAATAATCTTCAATTTCATGTGACAGCCCTAGATGCAGGGAGCGTCTTCACCTCAGAGCAAACTTCTAAGAAGAAGAAATTCTGCTTCAAAGTGAGGAAGAGCAGGCGTGATGCTGGAAGGACAGCGAGCGTTGCAGAAGACAATTTACAGTAAGTACACTATCTGACATGCTTACTGTGTGTTCTCTTATTATTTATTTTATCTTGCACTATGAAAGCACCGTTAAGGGTTTATAGTGTTGTAATTGTATATTTTTGTTAATTATCGATGGTGTTTCTTTAAGTGTGATATCGTTTACGCTGCTGTTTTTACAGTACTTTTCTTACCCTTTAACTTCATCTTAACTGCTGTGCTTCCCTGGTTACTGAATTTCCCTGGCAGGATAAATAGAGGTCTCATTTTATTTTATCTTAATGTGTTCAGGTCCAGGCTCCTCTCACAAGAAATGAAGATCAAAGACATGGAGGAAGAGAGGAAGAACATGGTGATTTTGGTCGACATGATGAGGACTAAGATTGCAGCCATGGAGAAGGACAAGGAAATGAGAAAGTTCCAGCTCCTGGACATGGCAAGGAGGTTGGTTGAAATGGAATCAAAGATGACTGCCGTGCTGGAGGAAGAGGCCAACCTATTGCAGAAGGGACGGTTAGAGAAATGGGCGGAGGAGAGACTCCAAGAAAAGGACGCTTTGTCACAAACGTGATTCCATTTTGTATATAAGAACAATGATATATATTTGTTGCAAACTGTTCATCAATGAATTTAAGTTACTGTTTTTTTGTTTTGATGTATATATTTTTTATCTATTACTCATATTCTAGTTCATTATTAATGACTCCATTTTGTATAAGAACAATGTATATAACTTGTAAATATGAACTGAGTACCTTGATAAATCATCTAAGAAATGTAAACGTGTCTGCATGTATCTTATTATGATACTCATTGTGTTTTAAAGTATTTCAAGTATATACAGGAAAAGGTGCAGTGGAATAACTAGTAGATTTGTCAAACGCTGAAATAATACCATATATTATAAACACTGAAACACTGACAATGAACACTACCTCACATAATCACATTCCCTTTTTATAGTAATTTATTATTATGTAAAACACAATCCACAAACAGAAAAAACAGTGGTATTCCAGTTTTCTGCATAATATGTTGTGTGTTCTTTTAATCATATAAGAGATTATATCTCACATTTCTAGCTGTTTCAGTCAACACAACACAAGATCTTATAATCTTTAACGGTTTTAGAGTTCAACTCAAAAACTTTAAGGAAGAATCAGTCAAATGTGGCAAATTTAACAATGTAGTTCAGTATCCAATCATAGCCCAGTAATAATCCTATGTGGTGGCCTGTCTCACCAGAAGAGTCTGGTGACAGGCACCTCAGTGCTTGTTCTGATGGTAGCCACTGTCTGGAATTTAATTTCAAACCAACGTGCTAAATGCATGTTTACACTTCTATATAATGAGTCGACATAAGCTAATGCTAACCTAATTGCTTTCTAGAGAGCATTCATTTTATAATGGTGGACTGTTGTCTGCTGTCCAAGGCACTGCACTGCAAATGTCCATGTGTGCATGGGCCCAGAGAAGTGATTGATTTCCTTTTTCATTTCAAGGACCATAAGTTTAATAATATTAGATCATGGACCCCCATTTTATAAGATTTATCTCTGGAACCTCAGTGTAAACCATCTCAGGGTTAATTTGACTCTGGGAATGTACAAATTGAACCAAATGGACCCAAGGGTTCCACCCTTCCCAGAGACATGGAGTGAGTTTGGAGTTCTGACTGGGAGAGATCAGTCCTCAGCTTTGGAATGTAGGTATTTCTCCCAGAACTCAACTCACCAACTCAACTCAACTCAAATTTTTAACATCACAAAGTCAACCAAAGTAAAAGAAAACAAAGGGAAAACAATGCAATATAAACAGACATTAACAGACCACCTCAGCGAAGCGGTCATTATCAAGACATAACTCACCGCTGAATTCAGCGATTGACCAATGACCAATCAGAATCAAGCATTCAACCAAGCAATGTAATAAAGACATGGCATATAACAGGCATTAGAAAGCAAGAAGCAAACCGCAATATAAACAGACATTTGCAGGGAAAATAAAATACACAAACTAGCAAACATTTGCTTCCAGTGAGGGGAAAACAGGGCTACCTCAACTTTCTCTGTAGTCCAAGGAGAAAAAATAAGTCTTTAGCAGGGATTTAAAAACGTTTTGGACCAGCTGCAAACACCTAAGCAGCGATTAGTCGATGCCAACATACAGTGAAATGCAATAGTCCAGTCACCAGAACACAGGAACTTACATCTACTACATTAAAAATCACACCCGTGTGAAGTGAGGGGCACTCTTATCATTATACATCATCATACATCATCTCATGAACAACTGAATTTATGTGATTGGATAGCCAATTTGCTCATCTACATATATGACCTAATTTCTGCAAGCAATCATACAGAGATATTCCCTTAAATAAAGTTATTATTAAAGGATGGGGTTGCTTCAGTCATCAAATCAATTTCTGTAGGCCTACGTTTTGCTTTTTAATTACTGAAACTGTAGTACTGTACCCATCATTTTCCAATGCTAGTAAGGCAGGGCTGATAAAAGTATTAAACTCCCAAAAGTCACCATTCACCTCTCTTAAAAGGTTTCTGCTTTGTTAAAAAATGAAAGTCTTAAAGGGACACTTTTTGCAAAATAATATATGTTAATGACGTTTAGAAGATCTAGAACACTTTCCCTTTTCACTTCACTCAAAATCTTCTAAACACCATTAACATATATTTTGTTGCAAAAAGGTTACCCTTTAAATCAACCGACTGGTGCTCTCAGGTGGGCGGGGAGGGCATTCCACAGTTCGGGGGCGACCGAGCAGAAGACACGGTCACCCATGATGCGCAGGTTGGTCTTGATGGGTAACAGGGTTTGAGGCGGTTAGTGTTTGAAGAGCAGAGGTTGCGAGTTGAGGGTTGAAGGGAGACTCATTCCTTGAGGTAGGAAGGCGCGTTGCTACGCACTCTCATCAGGATCCTAGCAGCACTGCTTTGGATGTACTGGAGAATTTGAAGGCCCTTGCTAGGGATCCTGATGAGAAGTGCATTGTTACACTTACAGTAGTCTAGTCATGGAATAGTTTTTCAGCATCAGGCAGAATGAGGTTGGGACAGAGATTGGCTATGTTCTTTATGTGGAAAACGTAGGTTTGGAGAGGCGTTTGATGTGGGCCTCATAGTTGAGGCGGGGGTTCATTTTAACAACACCCAGGTTTGTGACGACAGATGCAAGTGGGATGTCTTGGCCAGAGAAGGTGATGTTTGTTATGGGGGATGATTGAACCTGATGTGGGGTTCTGTTCTGATGAAAATGGCTTCTGTTTTGGAGCTGTTTAATTACTGCTCTTCTCTAGCAGTTTGAGAGAGCAATGCTGGCAGATCAGCATGGAGGCATTTACAGTAGTTGAAATTGGAGATGATGGAAGCTTGGATAAGGATGGGTTCACTCCTCCTTGGTGATGAAGGTCTGATCCTCCAGATGTTGTAAAGTACAAAGCTATACAGGAACGAGTGATTGCTACACATGTGTGCCTTGAAGGACAGCCCAGGATCTCTCTCAGATTGTTGGAAGTTTGAGCAAGCATCATCTATGGGTGTCGATGGAAATGGACCCAGGTCTATCTGATCTGTGATGCAGACCTGAGGACAGACAATACAAGAATCAAAGATTCAATAGATACAATAACACCATATTTAGAAAGAAAGAAAGAAAGAAAGAAAGATGGACAGAGTAATGGAAAGAGAAGGACTAGAACTCCATACCTCTCCTACTTAGCTTTTGGCTAATCCCATGCAAAGCAGTGCATCTTGTGCAGCCAATAGCACAGTAGCACCACAGCCCACCTTGAAGAGTAGAAAATGACAAGTGTCAACAATGCAGCCTATGCATATATATACACCGTGTGTATATATATATATATACATACTGCCTAATATCATGCTCAAAATAGTGATTGATTATTAATAGATTATTTCATTGATCTATTTGGCACTGTTGTAGGTGCGACAGTCCTAGCTCCCTAGCAGAAAGACCATCCTTTGGATGAAACAATTCATTAAATTAGCAATTAATATTTTTATCACTGATTGTTACATCCCTATGATGCAGTGTGAGTATGCAGTGCTCACCATGAACAATCTAAGTTTGTGCAGCTCCAGAAACATGGACTCTCCAATGCAGGCTCGAAGTCCATCGTACCAATTTCCCCTGGAGGCAAACTCCTCAGCAGAGAGAGACTGCAGTGGTTGTAAGACCTTGATGGCATCCAGGTTAAACTAAAACACACGAGACAGGGAAATGTAACAATAGCAGAGATGACAAAAGGAAAACTACAATTAACATGCACGTTATCTGTACTTTTTACGAAGGATAGAATCAGTTAGAATCTTTCAATCTCCCCCAAATGAGTTCCACAATCCATATTCAAACTACTAGAAAAATATATATCAAAATGTATCTGGCAAACTAGGAGACCCAGAATTAGGCTGTTCAGAGATGTTGAAACAGTCCCTAAATAGAACAAAACTCAATATCAGGAATAGCACTAACCACTCTTCCATTTCTCAGCTAAGAGTCTCGGAAGAAGATTAAAATAAACAATATATGGGTTAAACATACGTTGAAAATATGGTTCTCTGTGCAAAAACAGCTAAAGATTGCTACGACTCTATCAAGAGTCATTCATATTGTGGGAAATCTTTGAATATATATTCTTTCAGAGTGAATGTTTTAACTCAAATCTTTGAATATATATTCTTTCAGAGTGAATGTTTTAACTCAAATCTTTGCTTCTGGGGGAATAACATATTTTCAGATGGGGGTCGACGGCCAAATACAGATAATTCTGGGGCTCCTTGACATGAAATAGTTTGAGAACCACTGACATAGAAACATAGGGTTTTTCAGAAAACTGTCATGATTTAGAAAGCATTTATAGAATCGTCCTCAGGTCAAAATGGTGTTAATGACAATTAACCAACTGTTTGACGGAACAGTAAAGGGAAAACAGGGCTACCTCAGCTTTCTCTAAAGTCTGAGGAGAAAAAATAAGTCTTTAGCAGGGATTTAAAAAGATCTATCGACTGGGTGGCTCTGACATGTAGGGGCAAACTATTCCAGAGCCTGGGAGCAGCCCAGGCTCTGGTATGTCATTATAGCTAAAGATCTACGACCTCACACAAGAGCTTATAGATCTGTTATTTTTGTGCGACACTGTCACACAGCAAAGTATAAAATAGAGCATGAATTTATGAAAAAACACCAAAAGGATGAAATTATATGAATAAAAGGTTAACACCTGACAGCGATGATATGCTGACCTTTTCTACAGAATGAGATCATATTGACATCGGTAATATCGGTTATCGGCCATAATTAATTATATCGGATATCGATATCGGCCAAAATGTCTTATCGGCACATCCCTACAAGGGATGCTTTGCAGTGATGTAAATCATATTTTACAAATCAGCTTTTTGTATACTTTGCAATGAGTTTCCACTTTAGTTCTTATTTACGTGCGTGTATACAATTTTCAACGACTGTGTCTGCGTACTGCGCATCTTATGACAGACGCAAAAATAATAATAAAGTATAAATAGTATTATGTATTAAAGAAATGTATTAAAACAAACAAAAGCTAAAAAAAAAAGTGCAGTGACTAATACTATGAATATGTTACACTTGGCTCTCTCTTTTGCATTTACAAACTTTTGTATTGACCTTTACTTACTGTGTGCCTGTGGGTGCTGAAGACTTTCATCAACTGAGGCTTGGAGTTCCCACATCCCCTCCTAGCAGCCACTTAGAAGTTCTGTTGGACACCATGCAGGACAGCCATCTGCTGGACATATCAAGTAAATGCAGCTCTAAGACAACTTCATATTCCACTGGACTTCATATTCCACTGGAGACTGTGGCAATTATTGCTTATGTGCAGTAAGATGGTTATTATTGGAAATGAAACCGCTAAGCTACTTAGTAACAACAGCAATACATTATAATTTGACAGAAAATATTTATTTAACAAAGTACGGTCTAATATCGACATGGCTTCACTGTGGATCTGTGTAATTCACACAAAAAATATATATGAAAATTTGCAATATAAAATATATATATATTCAGAGATTTACTACTTCCTTGGCCTACTGTCAGCATGCACAAACAATTTGACACTGATCAGTAGTAGTAGTTTGCAAGATTAGTCGCGGGGGTGCAGACACACAAACTATGTGCAAAACTAGATGGCTCACTCCTTGATGCCACACCAAGCTACAAGCTCACGTGTTGCAATGCGATGCATTGTGAGCTTGTAGATCAGCTATTTATTACTATTATTGCACACCACCATTGTACAACTAAGTATATCAGGGCTTATGTGTTGTTTAATCAGACTACTCGATTGAGTTGATAAGACTATGTCTAAATATGGTTCATTGGGAATGATATATATATAGCAGGGTAGCTCTTCAGAGCAATGAGGCCCATGTCTGGGCTCAATCATTTTCCTGTACCTCTGCTGCACTCACAAGAATATATGGCCAAATGAATGGGCACATATACACACATGTAGTTCCAACATACTGTATTGTCGCTGTCGGGTAGAAACCTTGCATGTTCAAAACCGTTACTATTCAGGAAATGGAAAAGAATGACCTGTGTCACAAGCTCTTAATACTTATTCATTTGTTAAATATTTATAAAACACACAGACAGCCACTCTCAACCTGGTGTCCATATTTTGTGCATGTCATTATAGCTAAAGATCTACGTACGACCTCACACAAGAGCTTATAGATCTGTTATTTTTGTGCGACACTGTCACACAGCAAAGTATAAAATAGAGCATGAATTTATGAAAAAACACCAAAAGGATGAAATTATATAAATACAAGGTTAATACCTGACAGCGATGATATGCTGAGATTTTGAGCCATTCTAGAACATAAATGTGTATGCTTTTGCAGCAGTGAGACATAAAAGCAGATCTAAATCTACTGTTACCTACTGTAATAGTCACCAATCACCATTAATAAACCTATTATACACCAGTGGTTCCCAAACATGTCTCAATCAGGGCAGGGCCCACTTGAAAATCTCACAGACATTTGAATCTGATCACTTAAAGTGGTCAGATGGGTGGACCATTGTGCATTTTCAGAGCATGTTTATTTTAAGAATCAATTAATGCATTGTGTTTTGGCTTGCATCAATGGAACTAACTTAGTATAGGCCTACTCGATTTCATTACAATTTCAAAAGATTAGAATTAGAAAATACTAATCTTAGTCAGAAAGACTATAAGAATGACTATTCTGATTGATCTTTACCCTCCCACAGTGTAGACTATAGAATTATGTAGCCTACTAAATCTAATCAGATTATGTGGTATTGGGGTTCCCCTGGCACCAAATCCTTCCAGATGGGGGTCCACTGCCCTAATGTATCAATTTGGGGGTCCTTTGCATGAAAATGTTTGAGAAACTGAAAGGATTTACTTTATTATTTGCTGCTATTTTGATCTGACAGGATCTTCACCAGGTGAGGTCTATATGACCATGAAACAGCTCTTCACCATGGTCATAATGACCATGGTGAAGAGCTGCAAATATTAAAGTAAATCCTTACCTGGAAAGTGGTGTGCGTGCTCTTTGACTGTGTTTTGATCGCGTTTTGTTATTCTTTTCATATTAGTTTCATAGCAGCCAGCAGCACTCACCGTCGATGTGCGTGCTTTGAAACACTTAACTCCCTACTGACAATACAATAAAGTACACAACAGACTGTTGTGTACTTATGTTGGTACTGTGTTGAGTACTGTTGTCAACAGTAGCCTACTCAAATGTGTCTTGAGACAGACTGTTCAAAGGAAAAGTGGGCGCTGTTTTCCTTTATTTTTTGCCGATGGGTTCTCACTCAGAACGATAAGAACGAATAACCATCACAATGATAAAAAAGCAGCATCTTATAAAGCACACGAAACTGGAGTTATATGTTCACGTTCTGTTCTCCAGACTCAAGAGTTTCGTTTCAGCAGCAGCACTTGAGCAATTTCGATGCATAATTTCTATCTTAAATGATGAGTCTTGAGTCTCTTGACCATATAATTAATGCTTAATACCATGGAATGGAGAGGTTTCAGTTCAATTTCAGTTAAAAAAGAACAGAAAAAAATTATAATAATGAAGTAATTAATTAAAATATAAGTTGTTGCTGTAAAGCAACGCTGGGACTTAGAGGGTTAAATAATAGTTTGTAGACGTTTGCTAACTAACAAACTAGCTAGCTAACTAGCTAAGCTAGCTAGCCAGCAAACAAACTAGCTAGCTAGCTAACTAGCTAAGCTAGCTAGCTAACAAATAAACATAAACGGACAGTGTTTTCAGTTAGAAATGCATTTTTTTTAAGTTTACCTTCCAGTTCTGATTGGTTGTTTAACGTGAGCTCGGACGCATCAGTTGAGTGACGTATAGCGCCGGTTATCATTTTGAACTTGGAAACACGACGCCGATTGGCTCGGCGCGCCGTTGCTAGGATACGGCGACATGCGTCACGCGTCCACAAAGGTACGAGCGCGTTGAACACCCATATTTGGACCGCCGACAATTCTCCTCCAGCCAATCACAGCTCGACTCACCAACGGCATAAAAGCGGGACGCACAGAGGCTACTGTACATTTTGTGTTTGTGCTGCGCAGAGTGTAGGTCGTTTTCAGACAGAGAGAAGCACAAGTTGGAGTTTTGCAGAGTTATCGGTTGCCGTTTGGAGGACTTTTAAGAGAGACTTTGTGTCTTTGGATGTGCATTTGTGCACTTACATTATCCTGATTCCTGCAGACCTGGGCTGCCCTTTTAAAGGACTTCATCTTCACGTGAGAGAAAGAAGCCACAAACAGCATTAGCATGCCCGGCAGCACCAACCTGATCATCAACTACCTGCACCAGAGCACCACCGACGAGGACCTGATGTCTCTCTTCAGCACCATCGGAGTGGTGCAATCCGCCAGGGTCATCATGGACAAGGTCCGGGGCCACAGTTTGCAGTATGGGTTCGTAAACTACATGCACCATGCTGATGCAGCAAGAGCCGTTGAGACTTTGAACCGACAAAAGCTGCAGTCCAAAGCCATCAAGGTGTCGTATGCGCAGAAGCGCAGTCCTGCCGCAGTCAAAGACACAAAGACCGTCGCGGTTGGCCCGCCTAAGACCGTGAGCCCAACGGACGAAGAGTTGGAGCAGAGGTTCTCCGGCATGATTCTCGACGACGTGGAACAGGCCAAGTCCTGTCCGGCGCCCGTTAAAGTCAAGGCAGAGGAGGAGGAGGCCGGACAGCAGCCGCACGACCAGAAGCCTTCTCCGGGAGCCTCTGGCCAGCAGGCGGACGAGGCATCGCTGACCACCATCAAACAGGAGGGCCCCCCCACGCCCGCCGACCAGCACTCCCACCAGCTGGTTGTCGAGGCAATGGATAATTTCAGCAAGCTGCAGCTGTGCCACCAGCACCTCCAAATCCCCACCGGACCCTCTGACCAGCGCCCTGACACGCAGGCTGCGGAGGAGGCCGCCTGCAAACGGCTGATCGACCAGGAACCCGTCAAACCCTTTTTGGGAAAGAACCTCTACCCAACGGCCAATGTCACCAGCAGCCCCCAGTGCGAGGCCAAGCATCGCTCTGATGGAAAGGCGGAGCGCAAGCATCACCAGGGTGGCACGCGGGGCAACAGGGTGCAGCTGCGCCGCTCGCCCCGCATCTTCGTCTACAACCTTGGCCAGGACGACGACGAGGACGTCCTGCTCCAAATGTTTGGGAACTTTGGCGTGGTCACCGACGTCAAGGTGTTCCGAGATCTCCGCACCAACAAGTGCAGGGGACTGGCCTTCGTTACAATGGCAACCTACAAACAGGCCGTTGAAGCCATCGCCAGGCTCAACGGCCAGCCTCTCGGAGACAACATCCTGAACGTTTCTTTCAAGATCCAGGACAACAAGAAAGAGTGGCAGAAGTTTGCCAACCACGTGCCCAACTTTCAGCACAAAGAGAGGGCTGTGTTCAAGCTCAGTGACGATAGTATCCACGTGACTGTTCAGAACAAAAAGAGAGCCAGGTACACACTGGACGACCTGGAGAGAGATGGACACGGTGACAACCATCACTACGCCTTTACGCAACCTAAGCGTCAGCGAGCAGCGCGCATATGTTAATGTATTAACTTGCCAGGAGCAGTGATTTAGGTGGCAAAGCCCCACACTTCTCCCCCCAAGGACTAGGTGCCAACATTGGCAGTTGGCAAAAGCTCCACTGTTGGATCCAATGTTTCCAAATATTATGGACAACATACTGTAAGTGTAAATACTGTAAATATTGTTTTGACTGCCACCTACTTTTTTATCTTTCTGCTTTGCATATTTGAATCACTTTGACATTTAACATTTTTACTTCATTTGTAATGTTGCAATTGTTAATAAATCATATTTACTTAAATATATTTCTGATTTCTTTGTGGTACTTTTTTATGGTATGTTTTTATGTAGGCTACATACATTTAAATACAATGTGTGTGTTTAGAGGCTTGTCATTTTTAATGTAGGTCATGGGTTACTCACTAATGGTTTGATTTGGTACAGCCACCAGGTCTTTTGTTCAAAATATATCATCCTAGGGATTTATTTCAGTAACAATATATAGAGGAATTTGTTTTTCTGATAAATTAGATAAATTGAAAGTAGGTCCTCTTTTCTTTAGCACCACTAAGGTACTACAATTTCAGACAACTAAACTAAACAGTACATGAACTGTAGCATACCTATTCTGGGTGAATATACTGCAAAAAATAGGATAATTACAGTCTAACAAGCTTGTAGATCGGCTATATGGGGCAATGAGATGGCTGTGTAGAGGCTAGAGGGGGAACGCTGGGTAGTTCAAAGATAGAGCCCTTGGGGGGCACTGGTCAAAATGGACTATATTGCATTTAAGTATTTTTTTTTTAAGACTAATTATGTTATGACTGCACTTACTGTAAAGCAGGACAACCTGTTAAAACTGTCAGAAGATCTGATGGATGTGTGAGCCTAAGCCTAATCAATTACACATTGTCCTATGGTCCAGGTACGGAAGGCAGCATCAGTGAATAGAATAAAATTAGTTTCTATGATAACTGGGAAGGGAACACTCGTTGCTGCCATATCTCCCTATTTCATATTAAGACCTGATCTACAAGCTCACAACACATTGTAAAGCGACGCATTGTGAGATTAAAATATTTAAGTGAAAGTGAAACGTTAAGTCTGGGTTTTACAAATATTATGAAAAGTATTAACAGGGGCTTGTGACTGAGTAAATCCATTTGAACATACAGGTTCTTTTATCCATTTTCTGAAAAAGACATAAAAAACGGGGTCGTATTATAATTGGGGACTAGACTATTTGACATTCAATGTTATTTTTACAGAAATGAGTCTTGAAAAATGGGGGTCATCTTATAATCAGAGTCGTCTTATATTCGGGACAATACGGTACAAGGTTTCCTCCGACAGAAATTATATATACAGTACAGTAGGGAGAAAAATAGACCCTCTGCAGAATCCAGAGGGCCAACATAATCCATGTAGGGCTGTAGGCCAACAAATACTGTACATCTACAAGGAACAGATCGCCTATGTCTATTGTCTATGATCTCACATTGACAACATTAATAGCAAAATGTTAAATGGTCTACACTTATCCAAACTGTGATACACACATTCACAAGCTATTTTAAGGTTCAACAAAGCTTCCTCATAATTTTTTTGGGGAAATAAACTCCCAAGAGTTAGTCTTTCAACACTCCAGGCTGCCTAAAAATGGGGGTTTAAACCTTCCCAATTTTATATTTTATTATCCCTCATTTCCGTCTGTTAAAGTAGTGAGGCCAGATGGGTTTCCATTGAACAACATAAAACCCCCTTGAGAAGGGGAAAGAAAATCTTTCTTCAATTACTAAGAACCATCAAGTCTTGAACACGTTTGGGGCATGGTAGAAATGATCCCACACAACAATAAGATTACAGTAGCTGTCAGAACTATAAATACATTCTTCAATAATCACAATTGGAAATGTTGTGAATTTATTTATTTATCCGATGTTCTACAATTATCAGAAAATTTTGCATTTTCCAAGAATCACCTTTAACCACTTGAACAACATTGCTGTCGGGAGGAAACCACCTAACTCAATTTTTTACTTTGTTTTGGAATCAGTGCTCTGTGTTGTTTTGAAAATATTTAACCAATGTAAAGTACCGGTAGTACAAAACACTGGACAAAACATCTTAACTCCATTGGACCCTCAAACTGTCTGCTAATGCAACTAACTCCACCCCCTCTCCCCCTCTCATGCAAGTAATTGACAATATATAAAGTCACAACACCAACAGTATTGCTTTGTTTTCAAAATATACGGTTATCTTCATTTCTTGAACATTTTGGAGTTAGGTGGTTTCTTCCCGACAGCAGAGATATACACTACAGTATGTACTGTAGTGACCAGGGTCACCCAGGGCTCTACTTACTTGATCCAAATCTCTTTGCCAAATTTAGCCAATCTACAATCTCACAATGCATTGCGTTGAGGCTAAGCTTGTAGATCTTCACAGAATGTTCGCCCCCAGAATAGGGACGCAAGGGTTCATGTGGTGATTGTGGTTATAATTATTCACATTAGACACAAACATTTTCCAGGCTGCCCCACAATTTCGAGGAAATCCCCTTTGGACGAGTGCTTGTAAATGGAGATGGTGAGGGTTAGATGTGATGATTTCATTCTAGTTTAGGAAGTGTAGTTCCTATCCTCACTGTGTCAGCTCCACCTGACAATGACATACATGATGAGCTCATGACCCCCTTGTGCACAACGCCGCTCTATTGGTGAGTCTGGTGAGTGGTGGTGACTGCCTCATGAGGGCCTTTAAGACAGATTCTTCCTTAGGGATATCACCTATAGGGATATCCTTAGGGATATCATATATAACTAGCATATCACAGAGGAGGTTTGCCCAGTAGGCACTGGGGTAAGTGGCAGTAGCCATGGTGTGTCTATAGTTATAGTACCTTCCTCTGGGATCCACTGCTGCTCTGAGATACCCCACTGTTTAGCCAGAGGCAGTTACCATGAACTACCACAAGGCGGCACTGCAGAAGTGCTATAATATAGAGGCTATTATACTGGACACACTCAGACATGCAATTAAGCTATCTATGGTAGATGCACCAAATGCACAGTAGCTAGGATCCAATCCACAACCACCCCACCCCACCACATACACACACATGCATACAAAAATAAATGGACATGTACTAAAAAACATACACACATGCACATGTGACGACACTTAATGTATGCCTGTTTGTGCAAATATACACTGATGAAATGGGTGCGTTTTACAGAACACAAGGAAAATGTTTCCATTTGATATTATTTGCACCCAATTGTGAATAAAAGTCAACATAAATATTCAAACATATAAACATGAATTGCATGTTGCTCGATAAACAATATGTACAGGGACAAGAAACTGACATTTCATACAACTATCTCAAGCTTGGAGAAAAGCAGTGGAAATGTATGCAAATACAAGGCGATGAGGGAAAATCAACACGCTGACAGATTTTCGTTACATCCATTCCATTCATAAAATACAGTTTCCACAGGTGAATATTCTTGGAAAAGTCTACTGTTTTTAAATAAAGTGGTGTTACCTGAGTCGGTCAGACAACACAACATTTGGTCCATAAAGCTCTGCTTTCAGACAAAATAAAACAGAGACAACATAACCAATGTTCATTTTCAAACCTATATTCAAGGAATAGATGCATCAAGACTGTGAAGGTGAATTAAGAGTGGGTAGCCTACTACTAGGGTTGGAAACAGGTTTGTCTGATGATGCAGTTGCTCCTGCTTCTGAATGGCAGAGGGGACTGTTTCATGGGGATCCGCTCCTAAATTCCAGCGGCACATTTATCCGACAAAGTGGCTTCGTGTGCGATAGGGTTAGCGACAGGGTTAGTAAGGGCAGAGTTTAGTTGTTTTGTATTTTATTATCAATGCAGTTTCTGAACTCTCAACTAACTGCATAGTTTCAAACCAGCATAAATAGAGGGAGGGTACTGAATAAGCAGGGGTTGTGGGGGGGTTGTCAAAATAATTGAACATCACTGGGAAAGAGTTATCATCTTAACTGAACAAAACATGGAAAATAACTTGTTACTCCAACAGGCATCCTAACATGTAAACCTGGCTATTAACAACATAGCATCTATATTCTGGGGCAAACATTCTGCGAAAATAGTAGATCTGCAAGTTCACAACGTGTTACAATTATGTGGCACATTGTGAGCTTGTAGTTTGGCTATTTTCAGTGAGGATATATAATGTACAGGGGCAAAGGTAGGAGGCCTAGTACAATAGTAGTACTAGTACTACTACTATTTTATTGGAGGTACATCACATGCTTTTGTGACGATTCCTTAACCAGATAGGTTAGGTACGAGGGTACACCTATTCAGGTGTGTGTATAAAATGTATTGGTGTCCCATCGACACACAATCTAGATGCATCTTCTATCCAAGAGGGATCTTAAAGCACCGGTACAAATGCTTGCTCTCCAAAGGGAAAGACTGGAAATGTTATTAAAAGCGGATACTTCCGGAGGAATGTGGAAGCACTGAGCACCAGAAGACAAAAGTCAATGCCTGAGTTTGTGGACTGTCTGTACATTATACCATATACTGTAGCCGGCAAAATAAAAACATGATGGTGAAAAGCATTGTGTGGTAAAATGAACTTGTGTCTTGCTGCAAAAGGATAGATAGCATAGAAACATTTGATATCTTTAATATCAAGACCAACAATATTCTACTGAATCTGTCTTGTGCATTGTTTGTAACTATTTTAAGTGGTCAGTCATATCTCAAATACTTTATGTGGAATGTAAGAGTAAACCTTTGCCATGAGATATGAACTTATTAGTAAAATATTCAATATATTCTGCTGCTGCTGACATCTTCATTTCCCTCAATAAAGGATCAATAAATGTTATCCAACATCAAAATAAAGAATGTTTTGTCTGCCAAAGGGGTAGCTCTTTCAAGGACTCAAGTTTATTGTTTAGTTTGTGGGTTTCTCAGATTCGTAATGGCTCTTGGCCTTGACTGCATATTTGATACATACAGTAAGTCAATCTCGGGGAAGCTGATTCCCCATAAGTAGCCTGCCAACTAGAGTATAGTCAAAGCATTTAACACTGTGGAAGATCAAAACAGATAAATGCTCAGATATATCCATGGTGTCTTGGTGCTTATGATATTGAGGTTTTGAAATTGTCTCACAAATAAAGTCAAACCAATGGCAGATGTATGGGTCAGATGCCGATCGCGATTCTGGAGAGCCCAAGTCCAAGTTTTGACCGATATTTGTACAAAATGTTGAAATAAATGTTAAAATATTTAACTTTTGATAGATAAAAAAATAAATAAACACATAAGCTGGACATTATTTTATTTAACCACTTCAGATCTTCGATTTCTGCAGATCTTCGCCTATAATTACATGGTGAAATAATATGGACGTTGGGTTTAAACTGGTTAAAATTGAGACACAGTGGCTGCATAATTGCCGATAGCAATGTCGTCATAAAAATCAAATAATGACCGATATATCGACCAGAGTCGATATATCGGTCGGGCTCTACTCACAAACTCATGCCCTCCTCCATGCCTCTCATCTGTCGCCCTCCATTATAGCAGTTTGATATAATGGAAATGCCACGAAACAAAGTTTTAAATCAGGCTGTTGTCGGTGTTTAAGTCCAGAGGGGGAGCCACCGTCTGAGCTCATCGAGGAACCGCCGTACATTCATGACGTAGAAGTCCACATTGTGAGAGAAGTCGGTGCATATGTTGGAGTATGTGTCCACCAAGGTGCAGTAAAGAGCTGTCCCACCGATGCTAATCACCACGGTAACCAGGCACAACAGCAGCAGGATCAAGCACGAGTCTCCGCCCACCTCATCTGCACGTAGAGGAAAGATACAGAACGAGACAGAAAAGATGTGTCAGCGTCCCATTTTCTCCAGTATTACCGACAACTCAGTTGTTAACTGTCACAATGTTGTGAGCACTTCAAACCCATTCAATCCATCATGGACTCTTTTAAATAAGATTTAAAAAAAAATGCCATTGCCAACCACATAGAACCTACTGTAGTTAACCCTACTTCGTTGACTGGGGTCCCCTACGGGTCTATACTTTGTCCCATCCCCATTTCCCTCTACATAAAAATGTGGAAATTGCCAATCTACAAGCTCACAACATGTTGCACTGTGAAGTGAGCTTGTAGATCATCTGTGACAAGGTGACAACATACTGTCACGGGACCATGGCCAACTTTGTGCTGTACATGCCAACAAGAGTGCATGCTTGCTGGATGGTGTATGGACAAATGGCAAGCTACGAACTTCAGGTTCTTTATTGAAGCAAACACATCACCATCATCTTCTGGGATCACGATCCTGGTGCTGCCGGGATCATGGTGTTGGATCATATTGGTTCATTGATCTGAGCGCTCACGCACACTACCCTCACCCAAAGCAGGGGTGTGACATCATCTATGTTGCCTATTACGACATGGTCAGAATAACGCTAAGATTCATGTTGTCCAATGTCTGTTATGTCACAACAAATAACCAACATGCTTTCAGCAACATACATTTCACGTTCCAGGAAGCAGTTCATATCCCAAAACAGTGAAGACTTTATACCATGGTGTGTTAATGCTCATTGCATGACATACAGACAAGCTTACAACTAAAGTGTGTGTATAGCATGTGTGAATATGTCTGGTCATTCCTGTGCTCATGTGTGCCAGCGTGTGTACCATGCTCCATGGCGTCCTCTGGCTCGATGAAGCGGACCTTGCGTTTGGAGGGGCTTTTGGTAGCAGCAGGACCTGATGGAGGCAGTCCGTCCAGAGATGCTCTCCTCCTCTTCAGGATGGAAACCAGGCCATCTGGAGAAGAACTCTGTGGGTGGAGACCCAAAACAAAGGGATCTGAGCTGGGTATTAACTAGGGCTGGACGATATGACTTCCACATTCTTTTTACCATTATTAACAACTTTTGCCTTGATTATGATCATTGATCAATGAACGATTATTTTAAAAATAGCAGATCTACAAACTTATCACTGTATAGTAGATTCATTGATTTAGTGCATTATAAAAATCTATTCATGTTGATATATACGGAAAATAATAATAATACAAAATAATAATATAAAAACCTTCTCCATCATTTGCTTATGAAGTTGTTTTTGAGGGGCGCTATGCCCAGCTTTCCGGGTTTGTGTAAACACAAACATTGAAGATAAAAGTGAAGACGGAAAAGTGAGGACACAAATTGTGATTGTCCGGAATGACATCATGTATGCTTATGGCAGTATGATGATAAGAGCGCCCCTCACTTCACACGGGTGTGATTTCTTGTGTTCAATACTGGTTTTAAATATATTTCCGTTAAATTTCCAAGCCCTCTCCATTAGCACTGGAACCTGGTTCAAACGAATGGATTCATATTATGAGAAGTCTGCTTTTCAGATTGTTTATGGGAATTTGTATCAAGGGAAATTGAGTTTGATATGGTTGAAAAGCCTCCTGAGTCTACCTCCTGAGTCACTACCACCCTATAAAGTACATGATGATGCGGTCATAAAACCTGGAAATCTGGAATGCACGTGGATGTCCCAATGGACATGTGATTAAATCGAATGACGAGGCTACGCAGACGCAGCAATTATACCGGTAATTTGACCTCTAATAATAATAATTAGATCTATTTCATCCCATGGGGGAAATTCCAATTTTAGCTTCACCCAGCTGAGTGCTGGTTCTTGCTCAAGGACACCTCGACACATTGCCGGGGCCGGGTATCAAACCTGGTACCTTCTCCTCCCAGGTGGTTCTTGTCTCAAAGATTAAGCCATGCATGTCTACGTACAAACAGCTTGTACAGGGAAACTGCGAAAGGCTCATTAAAACCAGTTATGGTTTATCTCTGGCTTTGACAAGGCCCAATTGAAGAAGACATCCGCTATGCACTGTAGTGTACAGTTCACGAGCATTGCCTTTTTTTCCAGCCATTCAGCTATGGCTGCCCCACTCGACTATGGTCTCCCCTGAGTCCCTCACTTCGCTCCACAGAGGTTTGTTCAAATGCCACCTTCAGCGTTTACCCTGACCCATACTCAAGCATCCCACTATGCTAGATTATCACAGCATAAGATGATTCTAGTACCTATGTCTGACAGCCTGTCAGGTGTGAAGCCTGACAGGTTTCCTCCCGAAAGAACAGACCCCAGCCATACCAAACCCTGTCAAACCTCTACTAGAATACATAAAGGCTTTTGATCCTGACCATCACAATGTTAGGCCCATACCATTTGTTTTTAAGGAAAACCCTTTCAGCAGTTCACTGTTTCAGCCAGGAGGGAAGTGTCCTGGCACAACAAGGCTTGCTCTAACTCACTACCAATCAGTGTATTTTGGCTGGATTTATGTGTCCACACTTGGGACACACCATTAAACCACATGAACCGTCCCTATTCTGAGACAAACATTCAGCACAAACAGCAGATCTAAAAGCTCCTAATGCAATGCGTTGCAAGCTTCTAGATCTGCTATTTTTGGTGAAGAGAAAAAAGGGTTTAAGTGGTTAACATGGGTGGACCCTAAAGTCTTGGAACATGCTGATGACGACAATGATGATCTCATTGAGGGAGAAGAGTTAACTTCTATGGGAGTGTCCGAGGACAGATGGAGAAGTCTGGGTCAGCAACTCAGCACTTTAAAGATCATGAATTTGATCCTTAACTCCCACCCTCACTAGTTTAACAAAAGCAATGAGATGTGTAAAAGCGATTGAATTGAATTGAATTGAATTGAATTGAATTAGTATTTCTATTTTTTAATTGAACAGGCAGGCAGGCAGACAGACAAACAGACAGACAGACAGACAGACAGACAGACAGACAGACAGACAGACAGACAGACAGACAATTCCTACCCCATCTTTGTGGGACAGTTTGACCAGGTCCTTGACTGAGGCCTGAGGGACTCCTGCTGGCCACTCCACCTTCACTTGCTCCTCTTCCGGGGTCGTCTCACCCAGGACCTCCCCGTCCCCCCCCTCCTCCTCCTCCTCCTCCTCCTCTTCCGGGGTCGTCTCACCCAGGACCTCCCCGTCCCCCCCCTCCTCCTCCTCCTCTTCCGGGGTCGCCTCACCCAGGACCTCCCCGTCCCCCCCCTCCTCCTCCTCCTCCTCCTCTACTTCCAGCCCTTCCTCGTACGCCTCCTCCACGTCTTCCTCCGGTTGGCTCTCTTCGCTGCCACCGGCTCTCTCCCGGTGTTGGGAAGACGTCTCTGATTCTGTTGTCATACTTTGCTGTTCTTCTTCCTCGTCCTCCGCATCCTCATGCCTGTGTGCCATTTGAGCATTGTTGACTGGAAACACAGGCGATAGAAGGCCACTGATTATTGATCACATTTAATATTCATTCATAAGCTGAGCTTTGTATGTGTAAAGAGCTTTTCAGACGGGAAGCCACGGATCCGTATAGTAATACATTTTCAATGAGAGGCGAGCGGGCAGTAAGGAGGAGCGGGCAATCTGATAGGTGGTTCAGACAAGTGGGCACATTTGTGTTTGTGCTGGTTTCATGCACACGCCCGCCAACGACAAGAGCTGGATTGTGGTCAGCTTTTATCTATGCGAGGCCCAGGACAATGATTTGATACAGCTGAATCAGACGTAGATTGCCTGCCGCTCGCTCTTGGAGCGATTGTCTGTCTGTGGCTGTGCATTCACAAGGAGCGCAGTGTGACGCCACTGTTACTGATCTAAGCGAGAACGTAGTCAAACGCAGTGATCTCAGTATGTTGAGCATGGCAGCAAGCACGGTCACACATCCGTATCTGAAGGGGAGTAGTAAGGAAAGGGAAAGGAAAGTAACCAAAACATGTTGCGATGCAGATTGTGGGCACTGGGCAGTACTGATTTACTGGCGTGTAATCTATTTGGCTCATGTTGACTGACTCACTGAAAGAAAATTACATGTGGGGTCAACAGACTCAACACCCCATACTATTACACCCGGTCAAAGTTCCCCAATGTTGAACTCCACATGTTGAATGTGACACGTCAATGGGCCGCAACACAAAGCTCCACCCCATCACTCCCACATAAGGTAATGGATGTAACCAGGACACTGACGCTTCTGATACACAATGCATTGTGTGACCAAAAACAGTCTAAAGCAGCCAAGCTGCAATGTGACTATTTACCTGCAACCAACCTGATCCTCCGGATCACTTCTAACGAATTTCAATTTCCCAATGTGCCAGCCTAGCGCCAACAGATGACATTTCACTCAGACAAGTATATGGTTGCTCTACACTAACAACATTAAATGCCATTAACAATGAACAGAGTTTGATTTTTGTCTGTCACTGAGCAAATCGGCATATGTATGTTATGTTATGATATTGCGATGATCTAAGATGATAAAAGGGTTGGTAAAGCACCCCTCACGGGCGTGATTTTTACTGAATGTTTGCCCGAGGATATGGATGCTAGGGTTCAAGTGGTTAAGGAGCCTTCCCTTTGGTACTCGTACCAAAGGGAACACGTCTTAACCACTACAATCACTAGTCTTTTGTTCCCCTGGTAATAAATATAAATATAAAGTATGTGTTTGTTTACCGTGGTCATGTTGGGGTGGTACCATCTCGTTCATGTCATGCTGCCTCACTATGCTTTGGATGTCTGTCAACATGGTGTCTGAGATGCTCTGTTGGAACAGTAACAAACAATGTACTTCACCACTTCCCATAGATTATCCGTCATACAAAAAGAGGAAATGAATAGATCGAAAGGGAAGACATAAAAGTCATCTTACCTTTTCTGTGCGAAGTGATGGCCTGTTGTGGGAGAAAGAGAGGCAGAGAGTAAGCGTGTGTGTGTGTGTGTGTGTGTGTGTGTGTGTGTGTGTGTGTGTGTGTGTGTGTGTTGCATTGTCCACAGGCCACACAAGTGTCAGACGGCATCTGTTCTCCAGCTGAACAGTGACAGTCTACGTCAAAATGTTGATTAAACATACCAGGACAGAAGCCTGGGGCACTGGACTGGAGCCATTAAGCATTAAAAAGAAAATGTGGATATGTTTGACTAGAGAAAATCTTTGAGAATCTATTTTAAATGCACGCTAAAAGGTTTGTTTGGTACACTACTCTCAGGGCCATGCAGGATATTGGAAGGAAGGAATTGGCAGGAAGTGGAGATGGCTTGAAATGAGGCTGAACGTTGTTTACTTTCCTGTCATCAACATGGGAACAAATCCTGAAAGACATTTACAGTCAGCCTTGGCATGTATGTTATCCCAATTGGCTGATCCGATGATTGGCTAAACACGACGAGGGGTTGCGGAGGGAGCGCTCATTTTGGTGCACATGATAACCTATTCCGTCCACCACGCTTAGCCAACTCATATGGTGCACTCATCCAAGTGCGAGGCCATCAGCTGCTCAGCGTAGGAATTTGATCACCTAGTGACTCGCTCCTCACGCGCCTCACAGGCTTCAAGGCCTCGCTGTCGGTGCACTACGCTATTTTCAAGAGATTTAAAAAGGCATGCATTTGTTGTAAATATATGCAGGACGATGAGTGAAACAAAAGTTAAACGATTGCTCAAAAAAGACATTGGCTTTGCTGTATATAAAATACAGCAAATAGTCATCTGCTGATGTCTGTAGGATTTGTTCCTAGTGAAGCAGGGCCTTCATTAATTCATCTTAGCTGCTGTGTGTTCAGCATCTTACAGTCGAATAGAGCATTATGCAGCGTATACACTATGCATGTCCTAGCTTCAATTGTAGTGTTCATTCCAGAACACTACATCCTCTGAGTGTAAAAGGAAAAAGTATACTCTCTGATTTAAATGAACACTGGGTATTTTACTGGGTAGGGTTTCTGTTTGAGGTCTCTGGGTTCTCGTATAACTGATCTTTGGAACATCCTACCAACCTTTTAACCCTTCTTGTCTGGTAGAAAATAATCAAGTGGAATGTCAGTTGAAAGCAAAAAGGAGGAAATTAAGTGTGCAGAACATAATATAAGCCGACATTCCAAATCTGTCTGGGACCCACCTGGATAAATTCCATTTGCTTTGCTTTCAGATGGCTGTAGAGCCTAAAACTGTTCACAGAGGATTTTGCTCTATGCCAACAAAAAGGTTTAAACCACTTATTTAAAACGTTCTTCAGTTGACACTTGACAATGGTCCCCAAGGGGTCTACACCTTTGTTCCATTTTTTGATGCCAATGCCAATGCCCAGATTAGGGTTCAATGTGTTTACGGAAGGTAATAACACAATGATGTACATTCGACTAGTACACATTCAAAAACTAGGTGAGCCAGAGGGAAAGGCATTCTTCCAAAGTAACTAGGAGGATTCCACATTGATCCACAATTATCTACTAACTTACCTGTGATGTGTCCTACAAATCTGACCGAGGACCTCGATGTGCTCCTCATCAATGCTGTTGGTCACACTGCTTTCAGTATCCTTCTTTTCCTTCCACTGGCTTTCTGGGTTAACACGTCACATACATGTAGACCTATTAATTACTGGCATGCACATACAGTACACATAACATGTAGATTAAATCAATGTACACACGCACACACACACGCACGCACACACACACACACACACACACACACATGCACACAAACACACACACTTTCTTTTATCTTTCTATCTCTTCTATAAAGGATTTCAATCGTATTATCGTGAATTGTAAATTAATTATGCAAACAATAATCAGATATTGCATGCAGTACCCCAGTCCTCCTGCAGGGCGGAAAGATTGGACAGCAGACGCTCATGATAGAGTTTCTCCAACTGCAGGAACTGGACAGCCCACTGGTCTGGAAGCATCAGCAGTTAAAGACGGCAACACACATCCAACTGTCCAATCATTATATAATAACTCTGTAGTATATGGCAAAGACACTGGGGCGCGCACACACACACACACACACACACACACACACACACATATACTGTATTACTCACACATTGTGAGTAATACAGTATATGTAAAATAATAATAATAAAAAAACATCAACATTTTGTTGACCCTATTTTAAAGTAGTCATATCTACCAAATTCATGCAGTGTTAACACAATTCAACACTGACTATTTATTTATTTATTGAAGGGACAGCCCCTTGAGATGCAGCATCTCATTTTCAAGAGGGACCCATAAAAAACAAAATACAGAAAAGCATACTGTACACAAATACACAAAATATGCAGTACACAGATACAAACAGATATATAAAAATACATACATATATACACAAATAGCTTGCTCACCATCTTCCACCTACACCACCAACCACCACATAATACACAGTGTAGATAAGGTCACAGCCCAAATATTTCAGGGTCATAAAAGGTTACAGTCAGGTTAGAAGCATAGACAAGTTGAGTCTAGATGTGAATGTAAGGAGGTCCTGAAGCAACTATATGACGAGATGGATCTAAGATATAGAGGGAGGTTGTTCCAATCGAATGGGGCTTTGTAGGAGAAAGACCTACGCCCAACCACATTGGAGATTTTGGGGATTTTAAAGTAAGGGTATTGTAGATGTCTTAGTGGATAGGATTAGGTAGACTGAGTCAGGTACTGTTTTAAGTAAGCAGGGCACCTAAAATAAATGCATTTATAAGTGAAGAGATACCAGTGTAGTTGCCGTCTTGATTTAGGCTGCTGCCAATTGAGTGATTTGTACATGAGGCAGTGGTGGGTATCATATGGGCATCTCAATACAAACCTGCACAGGGAGTTGTATAAAACATTTAGAGGTTTAAGATGAGAGTCAGTTGTGTTCAGATACACAACATCTGCGTAGTCAATAATGGGAAGAATCACTTGAGCAATAATTATACACTATGTGTGGACAATATTGTCAATATGTCCCTCTGGGGGAAAAAATGCTGCCTTGACCATGATACCTGTTTTTCTTGGATAAGCAGAACTAGTTTAAGAGTTCTGAAGGATTTCACTTTCCTCCTCACACTCTGGTGCCAGCCCAATTATTATTTAGAATTGATCAAGTATCTCATTTTCGATTCCTATTGACATTTTGATTGACAACTCAACAGACCAATCAGAGGATGGGTGTTACCGTATTACAGCAACAGCTCAAAAATGAATCAAAGAGCTTGTTCCAGGCTTTCTCTAGTAGGAGGAATCCTGGGAACAAGGTTTTTATTGTGGTGGATCCACACCCAGAGTGCGGTCTGTCCCCTCAGCCTGAAAACATCTGACATATTTTATTCTCCTCTAGCATTCCTCCTCTGTAAACACACACTCACTCCCTCTGTGTCTGTCTCTCTATCACCACAACCCATATAAAATAAAACTGTAACTCAGAAAATCATATTGGTACTCTCTCTCTCACTTTTATACCCTCTCTCTCTCTCTCTCTCTTTCCCCACCCATACACACAGGCACACAGGCACACACACACACACACACACACACACACACACACACACACACACACACACACAGAGTCCTCTTCCCTGCAGCAGGAGAGTTACCAAGGCAACAGTACAAACAGGCAGAACGACAAAATGAAACTACTGCAGACCTGCGGGCTGCAGCTTCCAGAGTTGGGGAACAGAAACAGCCATAGAGAGACTCTCTGACATGACAGAGGAACAGACAGACAGGACCAAGTAAGGGAGGGAGCAACAGACTGATATAGACAGGCAGACAAAACACAAGAACATTATATATGACACAACACAAACATTAAATGCCACTGACAATGAAGGGAAAATGTAGGTCATATTTAGACGAGCAAATCGGCTAACCAATCAAATACATTCAGTTCAATGAAAGGAGAAATTAGGTCAAATGTCCGCTAAATGACAATTTGTGGCAACAAAACAATAAATGCCATTGACAATGAAGGGAAAATGTACGTCATATGTAGACGAGCAAATCGGCTAACCAGTCACATAGATTCAGTTGTTCATGAGATGATGTATGATGATGTATAATGATAAGAGTGCCCCCACTTCACACAGGTGTGATTTTCTCTTCTCCAGACCCTTTCGCCAGCTCCCACATGATGTTGTGAGGGAGTCCTGACTGCTCCAGACCGTACTGAATAACATAAGGATTTAAGACTAGGACTTAGATCTAGACAAGTCATCTGCAGGCACTTTCCTGGGTGTGTGTGTGTGTGTGTGTGTGTGTGTGTGTGTGTGTGTGTGTGTGTGTGTGTGTGTGTGTGTGTGTGTGTGTGTGTGTGTGTGTGTGTGTGTGTGTGTGTGTGTGTGTGTGTGTGTGTGTGTGTGTGTGGTCGCACATTTTGTGTATATTGCCTTCAATTCTGAAGTGCGATTCATGGAAGTGAGTGAAGAGCTGTGATTTGTGGATCACAGGGGTAGGCCTACAGTGTTGATTCCGTCGACTACTTTCCACTGACGAAAACCATATATATACAGTATCTATATCTATCTATCTATATGACCCTGGATTCCTGGAATGTCAAGATCTGATAGATAATGGCCCAGATTGCCCTTTGATTACTGAGGAGAAATCTATCCTCTGGATTAACATCCTGTCCTATACGTCGGAATAGGGAATGGATATGGACATGGCTGAATTTCACCCATAGCCGTCTATCCGCATTGTATATTGTGTGACGTTCATGTGATCATATTATAATCATGCATGTGGCCACACTTACATAAATGGCAAATGCGCTGATCAGGGACCTAATAATTAAACTCTAAATATACTGGTAAACTGGTACTGTAAATAAAAATCTGTTTGAATTTGCATCATGTCTAAATAATTATGCATCCAAGCAATAGATCCTTTGACTTCTTTTTTACATCACAAATGTCCAGAACGGGGAAAATCACACCAGTGTGAAGTGATGGACACTCTTATCTTATCATCGTTCATCATCTCATTCCGAATTTGTGTCCTCGCCGTCTCGCAATGTTTGTGTTACAAACACACAGAATTGTCCATTCATTGTCATGTTTGTGTTAGGACAAAGTTTGTCACACACACACACACACACACACACACACACACGTGTTGACACACGTAGCACATGAAAATGTAATTGGCTTACTGTCAAATCATTACGTGGCTTTCTCGCTTGCATTTCATACCATGACTGCAAAATGCTGGTGTGTGAGTGGGAAAATGTCACTCGTCACAGTTGTCACTTGGTGAAAGGATACAGTCCTCTTTGAGAGAGTAGGCCTCTGCAATCTGAAGAGAGAGAGAGAGAGACAGAACAATGAGTACATACAGATCTTCACATAGCATGTGCAAAAAGGCAGTGTTCAGGCGTACTACAGTACAGCAGAATACTCAGTGTTAAGCACCGGTATTAAACTCTGAGAGTTAATCAACTAGACCCGTAAGCCGTAAGGGTCCATTTGGTTACATTTGTATTCTCTCTGAGTTACAAATGAATACATTATTAGGATTTTACTGTGTACTATATTTAGAAGAAAAAAGTCCTACAGAGGACAGGTGCGTAGGATAACTGGAACTGGAGGAGTAGAAAAATAAATTCTACCGTGTACTATACCAAATAACGGTCAAGTCACATGATAAACCATGAGTCTGTGTGGGTTTGGATGTTTTCAAGGTTTGTCAAAACACAGAAACACAGAATGGAAAACACACACACACACACACACACACACACTCACTCGCTACGCAGTACACACTGAAAAACACAGTACTCAATTCAATTTTCAATTAAATTAAATTAAATTAAATTTTATTATAGTGTCAAATCACAAGTTGTCTCAAGACACTTTACAACCAACAAAGATCCACCCAGAGCAAGCATTGCGACAATGGTAACGAAAACTCGAAAGTAAAAAACTCGAGTTTTTTACTTTCGAGTTTTCGACTATTGACTATTCTGGGCTCTGCTGGTATCATTAGGTTACTGTCATTCAATACTGATTAAGCAGCTCAGTCAAGCATGTTTTGTTTTTCCATTCAAATTAACCAAATGCAAAAAGAAAAAGATCTCATGACACTTATAAGACAACCCATGAAATCAAGTCACATGCAACCTCTTATGTTCAGGATCATTAGCGTATCGCTGTTGTAGTCTCCATTCCACCTCTTTTAAGACCTTTTTATTAATACATAATGTTGTAAACTCTAAGTACTGGACCCTCGTCTGGTTTGACAGACAGGTAGTGTGTGCCGGCCGGGTGGTGTGTGACAATCCGATTGAAGTATACCTATCCCAACTGACGTGACCACAAGATTTGAGACATAATAACCGCTAACTGCAGCAAGGCTGACCTTCCTGTCTGAGATGTCTCTCGTAGCCTAACTATAAAGTATGCTACAGTTCAGGCAGCACACAATACATATCTAGTACACTGTGTCTCACGTACAAGTACACAGCCATGGGCGATCAGATTATTATTATTATTAACACATAAAGAAACAGATATGCTATTGCAGCTGCATGGGAACTGCGAGGTTCCCAGTTGAATCCCAGGCTACCCCAGAGTTAGTGTCGAAGTGTTGCATGGTTTCCTATATAAATATATATGCTATATACCATAAATGCACCCTTAATTAACCATTTACTTTGTGGAGGCTCTGCCTGAAAAAGTTGAGAACCACTCCTCTACAATGTAGAGGAGTGCATAGAGACGAGGGTCATGTAGAGTCTACATGACCCTCGTCTCTATGCCTGGGTTCTATCAGTGCTAATGTTATATGGATTTAAAGGGATTTTTAGAGAGCACTTTTCTCAGACTTGTGGCATTTACGTTAGAACGTAGGGAGGTGCGCTGCTTTTTTCTTTGAAGTTTTTCTTTGTATTCTCATTAGTTTTATCTAAATGCTTTTAATTGTTCTTTCAATGCTGCTCCCCTACTTTGACTACTAGGTGGGTTCTCTTCTGTATGTCCATAACTATTATATGAAACATTATATTTGTTGGATTATGATATAAGATATATATACGTATAAGGCTATAATGCAATATTCCTAAATAAGTAGTGGAAATGTGAGCAGGAAGACAGTAACATGAGAAGATGACCTCATTAATGTATAAAAGTGCTGTGTCAAACCATTGCATTAGGAACTGTCCAAGCCAGCATTTGCTTGGTGCATTTGAACCACTCCCCACTTCAGAGTGTAGGATCAGATAACCTCTTACCCCATAACCTCTCTTATCCCATGTGCCATAAATATAATGCAAACTGATGGATGCTACTCTCATCGTTCACTGTGCTTTTTCTTTCCGTTGTCCGAGTTCAAAAGCAGTGTCTGTTCTGCTGCATTGTGCTTTGTATTTATTGTAACCGTGGCTGGCTGCAAGCAAATGTATACAACCTGGCTTAGGTTGTATACTTTTGCTTGCTGTCAGCCAAGTACTGGTACTACACTGGTTATGATTTTAGCCAAAGTCTTAGGCTAAACTCTGAACCAGTGCATTATCAGTTGCATCAGTTTTTTATCCTTTCTGATTGAAATCTCACACACCATAAAATACTTGGAAAATGCAGCAATGCAAAAGTAAAGTATGCTCCACCAATTGTAATTCTAGGACATGAAGTTTAATTCGATTTTTTTTTTAAGTAAGAAAATAATGGATAGTTGTAGCCCTAAATGTATCTTTAGCCAACATCTCTGTAAAGGAAAAATGTCATCATGGATGTTTTAATGTGTCCTTCACTGAGCAACTGTAATAATAATTTTCCTATGCACAAATGCAGGAGAAACTGTTAAAGCTAATTGTATCATGTCTTGTTAAATGTGGTACAATATGGACCACCATGTCGCCCTGGATACACCAGCCAGCCCAGCTTAAAGTCAATAGACCTCCAGAGCATCCTCATCACCAGCCAGACCAGCTTAAAGTCAATAGACCTCCAGAGCATCCTCATCATCACGTGAAGTAACGTGAAGTGTGTGGGGAGCATGTCTCTGCTTAACGTGAAGTGTGTGGACAGCATGTCTCTGCTTAACGTGTTAGCTGGTAGGAAAGTGTCAAATAAAAGTCCTTAATGATGACTTCTGGCTCCAAAACTGTGGAATTGCAGTCAGAACTGCAGCATCACTCCCAATCTTCTGCCGTAGTCTGAAAACCCACCTTTTCAGACTCCATCATGGCCCATAGCACTTACCCCCTTAGATAGCATTTCTGTAGACTTAGATAGCATTTGATACAGACTTATAGCATGTTATGTAGACAGCACTATAATTGCATTGTATGTAGTCATAGCACGTCATAGTACACATGTATAGCATAGTAGTATAGATGTATAGTTTATATGTATAGTTTCATTATATAGATATTCCACTGTTACTTTCTTAGCTTACGCATGTTTCATGATAAATGTTTTTATGTGATGTATTCCCATGCTTTTTTGTTCTTGCTTAATGTAAGTCACTCTGGATTAAGAGCGTCTGCTAAATGCCTAAATTGTAAATTGTAATGACTTGTGAGGTATGTGTGTTCCCTGCAACCAACCAACTAGGCCACTGTGTCCCAAACAGTGGATCAGGACCCATCTTTGTGTCACGTACACATTTTTATGGGTCGCGAGTAAATGGGCTATCTCCTTTTGTCCGTTAAAAAAACCAAAAAAAACAATTCCAATATTTTTGAAAAGTATTTCATAAATGTAAAAACCTAATTATTTCCATAAATAAATTAAAAACAAGAATGACTCAGTCATAATGGACCTTACGGTAAGCCCCACCCGCTTGCGCACCTCCCCCGCCCCGATACCGTTGCTATGCAGGACAAGCATGTCTACTATCTGCGATCCTCCACTGAGGACCGTGTTATGTCGTGTTCAACTTTTACTAAACAATGGTTAAATCAATCGTCTAATAAACAACAAACAACTTACCTTGGAGCAAATGGTGTGCTTTGTAACTTTCTCCACGTTTCTCCACGGTTCAGAAAAAAGAATGCTGCTTACCCTTTTCTGCACATTGTATCCAAAAAGTGAAGGTCCGCTAATGGTCTAAACTAATTTGAATTTAGGAATTGCGAAGAAAATCCAATAGCTTGTTTTTCAAGGAAGTTGTGCTTGTGAAGTTGTGCGTGCAGTACATGTCGACTGAACTGGAGTCAGTTGGAAAATCTAATTACACATTCGACCAGGGGAGGCGCTTCAACTTCCTTGAAAAAATGGAAGCGGCTGACTTAACAAGCTATGTAAACCCCATGATTAAACTTGTTTAACCGTTTAAACTTGGATTTTCTTTGCCGTTCCTGAATTCAAATTAGTAGCATTAGCGGACCTTAACTTTTTGGATACAATGTGCAGAAAAGGGTAAGCAGCGTTCATATTTCTGAACCGCAGTGGGAGGGGGATGTGACTGGAGCCTGTGGGTATTGCCGCTGTCTACACAAGACGATTATTAGGCGATTGATTTAACCATTGTTTAGTAAAAGTTGACGTTAATAGTATGATTTAGTAGCAGGGAGGGTGAATGAGTGACCGCCACCGCCGCTGCTGCCTCCTCCATATTGTAAACATTGCGCACCCACGGGAAAAGGAATAAAAAGAAAATGCCCCAAACAGGACGCCCATAGTTCAGACTATGGGTTTTATGGGTAAGTCTCCCATTGGCTTAGAGGCAGCCTAGAGGCAGCCAATCATGAAAAGGTCTTCACTACGTCACTAGTAGGTGTAGATCAACATGTTGTCCAGACGCTTTTCAAGCAGCTGGCAAAAAGTTTAAGAAGTAGTGAAAATAGCAGACCTACAAGCTCACAACGCATCCCATCGTGACGCGTTGTGAGCTTGTAGATCTGCTATTTTCACTACTTTGGGTCTTGGGTAGACATACATTTTCTGTTTTGGGTCTCAAGCTAAAAAGTTAGGGAACCAGTGAACTATAGGCAAGCGCTTTGTTCCTGTAGTCATAATATACTGTTTACATTTAACCTGGAAAATAATGTATTGTAATGTAATAAATAAAAACAAAACGTATGAGAGTATTGTCTTTGGCGTATCTCCCACTGATTGTAACAGTTTGATCATCATAACAACAATCATTAGCATCAGCTGGTCCCTTTTAGGAGTGATTTAATTCTGACTGATGAAGGTCAGAGTGACTTACTCTAAATAAATTGGTTTTGTAAGTCTTTTTCCATTATACAAGTTCATTACTCAAAGACACACCTGTCCGTCACCATAGGTGTGCAAAAGGACATTTCTCTTCAAACTCTGAAGGTGTAAAATCTATTTTGGGCTAGTTTTTGCACTTGCACTGGACATGAAATAAAAATAACATTCTAGTGTGTGTACCAGCTCCTCTAGGAACCGGTATACAATGCCACATAAACCATTTTGCCTATGTAAAGGAATTTATGGCCTGCTCTTTCAATCTATATAAGCAGTTTTAAGACACCTGATTATTATAGAGTAGGTTGTTTATCGTCCACATATATACGTGTATACCGTACTGTACTGTATATATACTGTATATATATACTGCAGGCAAGTAGTTTTATCTGGTTTGGAGTCCACACTCCAAAGAAGATACTTTAACCTGCCTGCAATTGCTATGTCAGTGTTTTCTTTGTAATGAGCTGTGCATGATCAGTTGGATGGTTAGCAGAAAACCAGAGCAGATGACCATGAAGGTCACCAGTTCCCAATGTAAAAAAGGAAAATAACTGACTCCCATTATCTTGTCCCTCAACATAACATTGATGCGATGTGCCTTTGAGAAATTTACTTGATTCTTTATCCACTTAACTTCCAATTATTATTATTCTGTTTAGCTATAATGACATGCCAAAAACTGTGGTTAAAATGGTGGTGGTTAAAATAACTGCTAATGAGTGATTGCCACCATTAAGATTTGGTCACAGTTGCGCTCCCACTTTAAATTTAAGGATGGCAAATTCTCAGATCTCTATGAGAGAAATGTATTCAGTAGTTTTGAGAAAATTCGTACCAAATATGATCTACCCCACAATAATCTTTTCCGATACTTTCAAGTTCGAGATTTTGTTAAAAATCTATTTCCCTCCTACCCTGAGAAACCAGCAAATAAACCATGGGACAACCTCCTAATACTGCATCCTGGGCAAAGGGGCCAAATTTCAGTGACTTACCAATCTCTTATGAGATTAAACATCCTCCCTATGGACAAAAATAGGAATAGGTGGGAGACCGAGCTGGGTGAAACATTTCTTGATGAATGGTGGGATGTGGCTATTGATCGAGTCAACAAATCAACATCATGTGCTAGACTAGGCCTCATTCAATTCAAAGTCTTTCATAGACTTCATTACTACAAATCTAAACTTGCTGCAATATATCCTGGAATTGATGCTAAATGTGATAGATGTGCTCTCTCACCAGCTAATCACACACACATGTTCTGGTCTTGCCCGAAGCTGGTACATTATTGGACTAAAATATTTGAGATTTTGTCCGATATATTTGAGGCTCGTTTGGAGCCGTCACCCCATATCGCTATTTTTTTAACCCAGAAACAGTCTAATATGGTAGCATTTGCCACACTGACGTAGAATATTGTTGGGATGGAAATCCCCAACTTCCCCTTCTATAGCTATGTGGCTTAAGGATATTATGGGATTTTTTTAATTGGAAAGAATAAAGTTTACAATTAGAGGTTCAACAGAAAGGTTATTTTCTAGCTGGCAACCATTTATTACCTACTTTGAGAATCTGAGAGTACTTCCGACAGACTAATTGAATCAATACTATGTGTGTTTTTTTGCATTCTCATAATGATAGAACTGTGTATAGACTAGAGGGTGATGTATGACAACATTCCGAACACAATCTTTTCCAACATAACTTGTGACTGACTATCTCTTGAACTCGAATAACCCAACTCATAATTGTATTTATTTTGTTTTATTTTATTTTATTTTTTGTTATTTATATTGTTTTTGTTATCTGTGCTTTAATTATTATTTTTGTATCCTATCCTGTTTATATCATATGTCTGTATGTATGTTTGTTTTTGTATGTCTGTACTAAATTATGAATGTAATTTTTTATATTGTTTTAATGATGACGATAACTGGGGGGAGGGATGGGGTGAGGGAGGAAAAAAAATGGTATGTTCAAACTGTACTAAATTGTTGAAACCTATTACCAATAAACATATATATATATAAAAAAAAAAAAAAAAAACTGCTAATGGTCAGTGAGACAGTGGTTAATCACTTAATCCAAACCTGTCAAACTGGCAGCCGTGGGTTACATAGGAAGGGGTGCATTGTGAGCTTGTAGATCGGCTATTTTCACACACACACACACACACACACACACACACACACACACACACACACACACACACACAAATAAAACATTTTATCCTGTAATGACATGCACAAAATGGGGACGCCCAGGTTGAAAGTGCCTAAGAATCTCAGGACAGACATGTGCCCCTAGCTGACCTAGTACCTGCCAGTAGCATCTGACAGCGCCTTCACTTCACAGTCTCACCTTTCAAAGCTCTCTATCCAAATCAAACAACAGTACACTGACCCATGCACTCTCCTTGGGATAGAGAGCCCTGCTCTCTTAGAATAGATACATGCCAGACGTGGAGCCGACTACTTTGTTCCACTCCCAGACGAACAAAAGGATGGCCGTTATAAAAGTATAGGTGATGAAACGCAGCGCCACATGATGACACTCAACAAAACACACAGAACAGCCCTGGAGATCAGGTCACAGAGGATGAACACTCTATTAGACACACACACATGGCGTGCGCACAGTGGTGTGTGTGCGCACAGAAACACACACACACACAAACACACACACACACACACACACACAATACAAAATAACATACAAAAGCACACTGTGTTTTAGAAAAAAATGATTGCATTGTATTCATCACCTGCTCTCTCTCTCTCTCTCTCTCATTGAGATATACACACATCTCTCTCTCGCTTTACACACGCCTACACACAAACGCCTACACACGCGAGCGCGCACACACACACACACACACACACACACACACACACACACACACACACACACCTGGTGTAGTGACTGTGGCAGCAGTGTGTAGTCACTGTGTTCTCCTAGGGACTGTAGTGAGTTCAGTAGCTCTGCACTGGGACCAGGTGGTCTGTCCCTGGAGACTCTTCCTAGCAACATGGAGACACCCCCCCACAAAAAACATACAGATTACACACAACTCCGTCTCAGTCAAAACAACTGAATGAAATTAAATGTAGTTGTTGATTTCTATTCTATTAGATTGTAATCATTGTATCGTTTGTTGTTCAAGCAAAAGTGCAAAGTGATCAAAATCACTTAGAGTAACCCTTGACACACACCCGATCCATATCGTCTCCATATTTAATCTCTCTATGATTTTTGTCAGGTGAAAACCTGACATACATCACAAACATATACGTTACTACAATAATAATCATACTAATATGGGGGGAGAACACAGCGGAGACAGCGCTTCTTTCACCTGACAAATATCACTATGTGATCATTTCTTGTTTCATAAATGAATGCCATATTTTATACTTCTGGCATATGACAGACTACAAAACTAGCAAGATTGAAACGTTTAACTTTCTTAAACTTTCTTTCTTTTCGCCCAAGTATGTCTGTGGGTTTATAAATATTGTAGAGAGGAGAGTCCGCACACAGATTTGCTCCAAGGTGTTTGCTTTTTTATTCAAAACACCATAAATAATACACAACGTTTCGGCCGTGAACGGCCTTCATCAGGTGATAATCGGCAGTATATGTGACAACTCCCTTTTAAACCCAGTCGTCACATCATGTGACTGATGACGACTGCATGGGCAGGTGATTCACTAACACCAATAAGTGACATGACAAAAATTATAACAATATATATGAACATGAATGACCACCACATCAAGCAAGACAACAGCTTCAATAAAACTTGCTGGTATTTGCTTGTTACAGACTGTTTTAGTATTTTTTAAATACATTTTTTAATTATTTTATATATTAGAGATTTTGCATTTTTTAGTTTGTTTTTAAGACTTAAGATTTAAAAAGCTTTCGGTACCAAAAGTAGTTTACAGTTTGGGCAATCTGCTCCAATAGTATTAGTCAGTCAGAACAATATCAAAGGGAACAGGTAAGAGACACATGAAGGCTAACATTCAAGATCAATGGTTCTCTGGACATTGGCCAGTAAAACCATCAAGATTAATTTACTTTGCTTTAAAGTGAACAACACTATAAATATTGAACCAATGAAAGGTATTAACAAGAGCTTGACTAAATAACAATTATTTTACAGCTAATTTGTTTAGGTGTGCTCTGACAAACAACCAGAACAAGAATAATATGCAATTAATGCTTTGCCATCAGAGAGACACTACTGTATATTTTTAATGAAGCATAATGAGCCATGTGACCTGTCATTCCGGACCCCTCATTAACATAATTATTTATATCTCAATGGCTCTGCAGTGAATGAATGTGCTCTATGCACACAGAATAACTCTTCCTACAAATGGAACCAAAGGGACCCTTACGGTTACGGGTCCATTTGGTTCCATTTGTACACTCTCAGAGAGTTACAGACCTGTACAGGGCCATTTTATTGGAACACACTTAAGGACACTTTGAGACCCACACTGGTGTAGCAGAGTGTTTCCAGTGAGCCAACAATAGCAGCACCCTGACTCTGTTTGACCAGAATGGAACAGAGCCTTCATTAGTAGTACCAGCGGTAACACCACCGAAGGAAGCAGGGAAGGGGCCCAAGTTCTTTCCAAAATGGTGTGTATAGATAGAGCCCATTGTGGTGTCACAGCTCTTTAGCAGGTGGCTCACAATGACAAACAGGCTGTCATCTCCACACGTCCCCGGCCACGATAAGCTTGTCACCACCTTGCCTCCAGCTATTACCACAATATTTACCATTAGATATATTGCACAAATGTTATATAACAGGCAGTAGGCAGTAGCTTAACGATTTCATCTTTATAGCTATAAGCTTCACACTGATGGTTTGGTGAAACCTTAACACTTCACATCATATTAATGATAATGATAATTTTGAGCCCCGTTCGTCCTAGGCTGGGACTCTCTCAGTACTACAGTATATTACTGTATAACACCCTGACTACAAGGATGACGGTCACCTGTCTGTTGTGTGTGGGGATGTGAAATTGTCTTGAAATAGAATTTCATGGCAGCTTGCCCGCCAACACCAGTGGCCATGGGCTGTGCTGTTTTATGGCGATACTTTCTTTCCTTTCCTTTTTTTCGCACACTGAAAATAGCAGATTTACAAGCTCACAACGCATTGTTTCCGTGACACGTTGTGAGATTGTAGATCTGTTATATAAATCAGGCTTTACATATAATAGTGGTATCAGTACATATCAGACTAAAGAAATAACGGAAACAGTAGGCTTACGTACCTGCTGAACTGTTAGTGGAAAGATCATTCTCTTTCTGAATTGACACAGTATCAGGACCTTTGTGGGGGCCAGTGTTCTGGTTGCCCATCACCGCCCTCACCGCGGTGGTCTTGTCTGGATCAATGTTTTCAAAAAAATGGGCCCCACAGCCCCTGTGGTGGACTGTGGTTCACTCTTTTCAAGTCAGAGTCTCGAGCCAGACCCTTTAAGGGAAAATGTCAACTTTTGTTGAGTCCCTGCAGATAAAACTACTTTTTAGCAGGTAGGCCTATGAGTATTAGTGAAGCTGTAGAGTCCTGAGTAAAGCTCTGAGTTGGTCCAAGCGCTGAGAATTTATTCAAAAGGGTCTTAGTCGCTCCATGATTGATCTCTTGAACTCCCAGCAGGGGTAGGTTAATCCCCGATCACATCTCTCGGGTGGCTGAGCAAAGAGGGGGTAGAAATGCCCAGCATACAGTAGGCTGCAACAATGGAACCAGGGAAATGAGGTGCTTAGTATGTGCAATAGCTGTAGACCTCTGATTAGGATTATTTGTGCTGGTCGTATTCCAACTTGCACACTCAAGGGCAGGGTGGAGCTTCCTTTCCTTGTCCTCAGCAACCTAATAGAAAAATAATAGCACATTATTATATGGGCAATAAAGTTATTTCTGCCATGTATCTCTAACATGTTTCTTGCCTGTTACTCCTGTTTTGTTCAAGAGACGAGCAAGGAAGACAGAAGTGGGAGTGTGGGCAGAGATGCAGCAGAGTGACAGAGAGTAAGAACAGGAGAGATAGAGAGTGATTCATGAATGGAGAGAAAGCACTACTGTGG